>NW_028324191.1:1895000-2196117 GCF_054372755.1 Phalangium opilio
GGTCTCATCTCTAGATAAATTCGCTCGCGAAAGATTGAGAAGCAGCTCGAGCGTTGGCTCGAGATGGAAAACTCGGAGGTAGAAAATTCTCTGTGTCATAAATTAGCACGGGGGACTATAGATGGCGCGGTTGTTCGTAATTTATTATTCTAAAGGGAAGGGATAGTCATAGTCAATACAAGAAATATACTTATTTTAATATTAAGCAGGTTTATATATCTCACAGTAACGAAATTTTATAATAACGTATTATTATTGAAATAATAATATTTATATATCAAGGATATAATTAAGTAGTTTTAATTTTATTATACCCCAATTATATATTAAGCATATTTAAATTATTTTTAAATTAATATTTTGTCGGTACGGATTTCATCTTCAAAATTATTTATTATGTTACTTATGCTTATATATGATCTCCGCTCGAATACCGGGATTTAACTCTGCATAAATTGAGTCAAAACTAATTATTCATTGATGCAAAACAAAGATGAAGGTAAGTATTATATGCCTAATAATTTTAAGCATGTAATTTCGGAGAATAAAGTTTTTATCAACGGTTGTTTTGATAAGAACGGAATTTCAATTTATCTAAATGCGTAAACAATAACAATATTGAGTGCCATTTCGTGATAAAATTACAAGAAACGAACAAGTGATTTTATAAAAAATGGATATTTATTTATTGAAGAAAAAGGTTGTACAATATAGAAAAAGGTTTATGAAACAAGGTGCATTATTGGTTCAAAATAATGTTATTTATTTATTCATTGATTCAAAACAATTGCCCAAATAAAATATTACTATAATATAAGATTGTAAAATATAAAAATAGGCTTATAAAATAAGGTGTATTTCCATTGGTGGAATGATAATAACTATTGCTTCCGCGCCACGCTGTAGGTGCAATAAAATTAAATATTTCACTCTCAAGAGGATATTTAAATCACCAGCCCAAGAGCAAGACATTCAATGTATGACGCGTTTTTTTATAGAGATTTCGCCAATAGCCATAATTCTCTGTTAATCGTTCCATTCTTTGCTGAAAATTATTCTATAAAACATTAGTTCAAACAAGATCAAAGAGAAAAGAATGTACTCTTTGCATTAAATCCGCCCACAAATTGCTTTCATTCCATACAATACCTTCCCTGGAAACCTCAATGGAAGGTCACTCTCTACCTTTAAATCTTAGCTCCGACGACAGATTATTATTTTCAGGATTTAAAACCTCGAGATTTAAATCCTGAAAATGAGTATAAACCTAGGTTTGAGCGTGCTGACAACCGAAGCTGGAACAGAGTATAAACAGAATGAGGTGTCGTCGGAGACAGGGAGTTGCCTATCCTATTCCTATAGAGTGAAAAAAAATTTACGCACGCGCATTCTTTATCCATGTAACGAATAGTCTGACATCAGAAACCGGCAAACAACTTAAGTTAATATAAATTAACCGCTTTCGGCGGGTAGAGACAAGTAGTTTGAGATTATAATAATCACCGTAAGCAATTGGAATCAATTGATATAGTCTTCATTTGCTCTAAGGTGGCATATGGCGCCCTTAACACTGTAAAAGACATTGCATCATGAACCTCAACACACAATTAAGCTATTCATATTCAATTCAATCATTGTTTTATGTTTGGATGTTTTTCTAATCGGTTACTTTTTCTCAGGTTTTCAATACTTAATTTGTTTTCCAAAAGAAAAGAGAAAATAATACACAAAATGCTAAACATTTTATAATAACCATATACAGGGTGCTTCAAAAAGGGTGGTAGGACCAAAGTACTGTCGGCTAATTTAATTAACGGGTCATCCCTGAAACACTGCACTCATTACTTGTTAGGCAGTCTTTTTGGCAAAATGTCAAAGAACAATATTCGATTTCGGCTTGAAATTGTCCATAGACAGTGGGCTGTACGTTGGTCAAACCACAATTTTTGGAACACCCTGTACTCGTCTGATTCTGGTTTGCAGTTAATTTAAAATTTAAGATATATATGACATTGCGTACAACGCTCTGCCTTTGTTTAAACTAAATTGTGTTGCGTCCGACCAGTACTCCTCAATATTACACAATAATACGCATTGTTCTTCCTACAAATTTTAGGATTATTGGTATTTGGTATTACAAAGGAGAGCACTCTGGTTTACAATTGATTTTACGGGTAACCCGAGTATATAGGGCATTATTTGTAAGTTTTCAAGACGACTTGAAAACGGTTTTTAAGGGCCAATGAGAGGGCTAGAAAGTCTGAGAGAGAGTGGAGAGTGTGCCAGTGACGGTTTGGGTTTTGCTATTTCCCACGTTTAGTCACCTCTTTCACCTTCCCAGGCTTCTCCATAAGCATTGCGATTTATTTAATAAGTTGATAACATCGAAAAACAGGTCGAGGGAAGCTTTATGGTTTTATTTCTTACCAAATCATTCCCTTTACCAGGGAGGAGAGAGGTGAGCCTACCTTTACGAGAGGTTAAAGTTCTTTAGGCTTTACAAATTGGTTATTAAAGGGTTGGGATATTTCAGGGTTTAGCAAAAAATGAAATAAAACGATTGGTTTTTTTTTATTCTATTAGTTGAAATTATAAAAGTTTTTGGTGACATTTCATATTTAATTAGGTTCATTTCACTATACATTTCATTTTATTGCGTATTTTAATTATTTTTATTACATATTTTTAATTTTGCGCGAAATAATTTTACTATGTTTTGGAAAGTAGTGTTTTTAGAAAAATTACCGAGTTTCAAAATGGCGAATCAAAGTCAGGCTTTAAGTAGACCTACAGGTACAATTTCTGTCCCCAAAAACTATTAATTTCTCTCTTCCATAGTATTTGAAGGCCTTGGAACTACAAATTGCGTTTTATTCGTAGCTACGCCATGTCCAAGATTGCAAACGGTAAAAAATAATGTTTTGCCAGTTCCATGAATAATTTTTTTTCTTATTAACATGAATATTTTAGGCAATATTTATAGGAAAGGCTAAGGAGTAACTTATTTTAAATGTTTGTAATTTTCGAGGACCATAGTCCCAACTGGTTTTAAACTGATTGAGGATAGACAATAATTTAGGCCTACACATTCTTTCCAGATGAGGGTAGAACAATATATAGGAATATAATTTAGTTTTAAGCCTGACGTGGCGGCGTAATTCTTTAAACTATAATTATATTCCGAGTATCAAATTCGCAAGGTGAAGATACCCAGCAGTTTTTTGTTTATTTTATTTTTGATATTTTTAATTCGCTAGAAAAATCCGATATTTTTTATTATCGCCGATTTTATATTTATTTTACTCTGGGAGAGACTAAGTTTTAGCAGAAGGGAGAGTGAATGGGAGAGAATTGGGGTGAGGTGATATTATTCGTTCGTGTATTTTAAAAGGAAGGGAATTATAATTGTTAGTTTAAGCATTGGATTTATTTGTACTAGCAAAGTTAAGCATTGTGAATTGTGTTTTACGTTTGCTCGATATATTTAAAGCGAGAGAGAGGACTATGGTATTGCCTTAATTTAAATTGGAGGTTTAATACTCCCTTTAAAATTCCTGTCACCCGTCGACAATAAGGGTTTCACGCTTTTTATCCCGTTCCCCCTTTTTCGAAATTCAAAGAAATCGAAGGGAATATTTAAAAAGCAAAAGGAAGTATATACCGACGTTATATTTAGAATGGTTTTAAGGCGCTGTTTATTATTAGAAGTTACGTTTATTTCTCCAAAAATCGAGAAGAGTTTAAGGTACTAGCTTGGGGCCTCAGATATTACTATTATAACGTAAGTAAAGGATTAAGGGTTATAATTTTTTAAGGCATCGAGGGGCTATTCACTCTGATCTTCAGTACTTATTTTAATGGGTGTTTTCCGGTATAACGTTTTACCACTATTAAAGGATGCGCATCGTGGGGGTATTCACTCACATTTTCCGTTCGTGTCACACTATTGTAATTATAACAGAAGTAAAAAAATTTAAGTAATAATTTTACAACAGTTAAACGAGGGGCTATTCACTCAAATTTTTTGTGTACGCCTGTTAACTACGGTACGATGTGGCTACTATTACGAGCCCTTGGGTCGCCTTGTTCTATCTATTTTTTCCTTTAGTTTAGGTGGAATGACATTATTTCCGCAAGATCTTTTAAGTTTTTAAATTTTTCTTTATTTTTTTTGGGGGGGATGACCCTTCCCTTTCGAGTCAGGAGAGAGAGAGTGCCAATGATTTTCTTTCGAAAACCAGTGCTTTTGTACAGTTTTTTTTTTGTGATCGAAAGGGTGAGATAAGTAGCTTATTTAACCTCCGCCACTCTCTAGCTTCGGTTTTACAAATTTTTCTTAGGGGTGGTCTTAGTGCATAAAAAAAGAGGGGTAAATTTTGCCCTGAGCCACGGAAAATTTGGTTGAAAACCCATGACGCATACCTGTTTTTCTTTTTTTCTTTTTAACCATTTTGTCCATGAGGGTGCAGTTTTGGGGTCTTAGATTATTCAACAAAAAGGAGGGGGGTGTTTTTCGCTTTTATTGGACTAATTTTATTTTATTTTAATTTGAATAAAGGGGAATTTGATATGAAATAAATGAAAGTATTTACACAAGGCTTAGAATAGCCTTAAAACGAATTGGAAGAATCCCATCATTTGGTGATTCCAGAACCAGTTCATGATGAGGAAACTGGAAAAAGAAAAACTAAAAACGATTACTTAAGTCTTAAGCTGAACTTGGCAGTGATGTCCTTGTTAAAACTAAATTTAGTCGGCATCAGCAGCAAATTTTAAGCTTGTAGCGTCAAAATTAAAAATAAACTATTTAGCTAGTTGGAAATACAAAAATATAAACAAAATAGTTGCTTCTGTAAAGCAAATAATAAAATATTTACAATCAGAGTGGTTCTGACTTCTTGGGGCCTCCGGCTGGTTGTTTTTTGGCCAAGGAATTCTCAGTACTGGACCTCCCTTTATTTATAAACCCTTTTACCAAACCTAACAATAGCACGACGCGCATCTACCTTTAGTTAGTCCTACCTTAACTTCTATTTTTAAAATATAACACTCTCATGCTAAAACCGTTTACATGGTTGCCAATAGACCAATACGAATATTACATGCAGGGAAACAAACTTCCAGGGGCACGCCTCTATAGTGGATAATTTCAATCATGTGAGGAGACACCGCTAGAGGCATGACCGAGTTGGCTAGTCTCTCAGATGCAGTGAGCTTGGGCTGCGTCTAGTGTTGTCTTGTGGCGACAGGGAAATTATCCAGTATCTAGGCGTGCCCCTGGAAGTTTGTTTCTCTGTAGGTAATATTCGTATTGGTCTATGAAGTAGTAATACATAAAAGTAAAAGGGTCAAAGGGTAAAGATAATTGGATGTTGGCGCTAGAGAGTCGAACTTAAAGAAAAGAGAAGAAAGGTGCGCGATATTGGCGACAGTGAGTCGGACTTGAAAAAAACAAAAAAGAACAGTATGGCGCGAGAAAACAGGACATTTTTAGTGATCGGAGGGTTCAAGGAGAGGATCGGTGGCACTGATAAGGAAGTACATAGTTTACAGCCTAGGAGGATTCATACCATTTACACCGGGAGGACAGGCTTCAGGTGTTACTCAAAGGAATTAGTATTTATTTTAGTAAGCAGTTATATCCCAATACCATCGCGATTTGTTTCAGTCCGGATCACGATGACCACAGCTCTCAAATAAAGAAGCTTCCTCCAAAAGGACCACTAGGTTTAATTTTAATTGCACCCAACTACCCCATTAGTTTAGATTGAACCTACACCTCCGTTTTAAAGACAAAAGGGAGAGATGGTCCTGAGACTTCGAATGAGAAAGTCACCTTCGAGTTTTCTCCTGAGAATTAAAAGGAAAAGAAGAACGAAGGTCCACGAGGACAAGCTGAAAAAGTTCCCCCAGTCAACTACCACCGATCATTCTCGAGCTTGGTTCATCGCAAAGCAAGAAAGTGCGGGAGAACTGTTTCGACCATGAAAACGTAACGTACCTTTATCATTATTAATAATGAAGTCTTTCAACTTGTTCAATAGACGTTTCATTGTAAATAAAATTGACCCTAAAATGTAAATAAAATTGACCCTAAAATGTAAATAAAATTGACCCTAAAATGTAAATAAAATTGACCCTAAAATGTAAATAAAATTGACCCTAAAATGTAAATATTGACCCTAAAATGTAAATATTGACCCTTCAGTTATAAAATCTAAAAAGGCATGGCAACTCATCGTTAAATCAAAACACGTAAAATCAGAAACAATCCTTATGAATATCAATAAATTAAAATTAATAATATAAATAATCATAATTAAATCTCCTAGACAATAAACGATCCATAAAAAATTTAAAAATTAAACCTAGAAGATATAGATGTGTGTCTCCCAACCCCCACCCATTTTCCTAGGCACGCGACGCGAGTAGTCCCAGGCCAAACAGGCGTTTTATAGGGCTGGAGGCACCAAAGGTAAGGTCGCCCGTCGCTATAAGCTTTAGATGTAATATTCCAATGAAAGAGCAAAAAATCTAGACTAAACTTCCTCTAAAACGCGTCATTAACTGAGTAAAGCTCATAGGGACGGGCGACCTTACCTTTGGTGCCTCCAGCCCTATAAAACGCCTGTTTGGCCTGTGACTACTCGCGTCGTGTGTCTAGGAAATGGGTGGGGGGTTGCGAGACACACCCTTCTTCTAGGGTTAATTAACTAATTTTTAAATTTTTTATGGATCGTTTATTGTCTAGGGGATTTAATTATGACTATTCATATTATTAATTTTAATTTATTTATATTCATAAGGATTGTTTCTGATTTTACGCGTTTTGCCATGCCTTTTTAGATTTTATATTCAATATTTACATTTTAGGGTCAATTTTATTTACATTTTAGGGTCAATTTTATTTACATTTTAGGGTCAATTTTATTTACATTTTAGGGTCAATTTTATTTACATTTTAGGGTCAATTTTATTTACATTTTAGGGTCAATTTTATTCAGTGGCGTCGCTAGGCCTTTTTTGGGGGGGGGCTTTAGCCCCCCCAAATTCCAAACTTAGCCCCCCCAAAATAATCCGTAAACCCTACCTAAAAATTGCTCTTAGCAACCCAAAATTCTGTAGCAATATGTAAAAAGGTTTCAATATCAAACAGAAAAATTTTGAAGAAAAAAAACAGATGGAGAAAAGATAAATGTTTCATGTTCTTGCGATGGGAGTCCCAATAGTGTGAACTAAAAGCTAACCAAAACTAAAAATCAACCTAAGACGAGTGAAAATCCTTCATAATCGGTTCCAAAGTCTTTATCAATAAAAGGTTGCATATCTTTAAAATACGAATAATTTCACGTTGACACAAATTTACGGATAGTTTTAAAGGTCTACACATTTTCCAATGAACCCATTATGCAATTTTAGCCACATCGTAGTATACGATAGTCGCTTTTGTTATCGTCAGATTTTAGCTTAAATGGAACTCGATAGTACCTCAACCCACCAATAGTGGTAGCTGAGCTCAATTAGAGATTTTATTTTAATTAAACAATTTTCACACCGCACCCGGGAATTGAACCCGGCTGGCTGGCGCAGCTGTACGATACGCTACCACCGCTATTCTGATTTTTTTTAGGGTCTTTGTTTTTTTTTCGTTTTATTTATGTGCTAATTAAATAGATAACGATGTGGCTACTACCCTGGGCCATCTTGTTTATATTAAGTTCTTATAATAACTTTAAAATAGTTTGCCCAGATTTAGCCCCCGCAAATTTCAAACCCTAGCGACGCTACTGATTTTATTTACAATGAAACGTCTATTGAACAAGTTGAAAGACTTCATTATTAATAATGATAAAGGTACGTTACGTTTTCATGGTCGAAACAGTTCTCCCGCACTTTCTTGCTTTGCGATGAACCAAGCTCGAGAATGATCGGTGGTAGTTGACTGGGGGAACTTTTTCAGCTTGTCCTCGTGGACCTTCGTTCTTCTTTTCCTTTTAATTCTCAGGAGCCAACTCGAAGGTGACTTTCTCATTCGAAGTCTCAGGACCATCTCTCCCTTTTGTCGTGCATTACGCTAACGATAACCGGTTTTCTCACAAAGGAGAGAACGAGAAACCTAGCTAGCTGAGTTAAGAACCGTGCGAGCGGGAGGGTAAAATAAATTTGCTCTTTGCTCCGCTCGTAGAAACTGAGGGCTAGTACCATCGCGAAACCATATCCCGCTCTATAGAACTCGAGTTACCGAAAAGAAAATTTCCCGAATTTTGCCCAGCACTGTACTCCTGAAGTTTAACTGTAGGTTTTGTGGTTTTAAATAGGGCTGTTATAATTTTGTTACAATTTTAAACATGGAGCCAAGTTTTATTATTGTTATTCGTACAGTTTCAAAGTGATATATAAATAGCCCATATTCCTCCACTTACTCATCTTTTCCAATGGGAAAGGAAAAGAACCAAGGCTTAATGATTATAAGCTGCGTTAATTAATTTATAATTAATAACGCGTCATTCAGGAATCGAGGAACCTTAGGGTAAGTCTTCTTAATTAAAATGTTTATCATTAGGATTTTAATTAAGTTTTCTACACTAATTTGGTTAATAAACTACCATTTGGACTATAGAGTAGTGGCACTCCATGTTAACTACCCATAGAGCTTAATACAGTCAAAGGCAAGTAGGTGCCATTACTCTTTTGACCTTTAATTATTTCTACATTAAAGTGATTATGATTGTGAGTGTTCTTTTAAGCCTAACTAAGAGGATGAAACGCAAGAAAAGTCCATTGCTGCATCGTAAAAGCGGGGGTGGATCGGGGCCAGGAAGCGATGGTAGTAGAACGCCCAAACACAGCACACCTCCGACCTCAAGTTCTTCTTTACTTGTAGTACCCAACAGTTCCGTGGTCTCGTCTTCGGGTACGCCCGCGCAAAGTCACGCCAACGCTGCTCTTCCCGCTGAAGAATATTTTAGTAGCGAGGAATTGACCGATTGGGTAAGAACGCCCCCCCCCCATTCAATTCAATTCACTCTTAATTTGGTATTAATGACATCACGAACCCTCCTTTGTACTTATTATTACCGAATTATTTAACTGGTCCGGAAAATAGAGACATTTTTGTCCAATAGAAGGCGCCTTAAGATTTGTGGGTGCGGTTGAAATATAAGCAGACGACGTTTCTCAATGAAATATAATTACATTGATCCGTTTTTGATATTAGAGCTGGTTTTCATACAAAATTAACCCCCGTTCGTTTACAGAGCCGCAATTTGTGCCTAGAAAAGATATTTTGGCCCGATTCAGACGTAATTGGTCAATATTTTTGAGAGTGTTAAGGGCCTTTTATTCTCCTAAAGTTTCCCGTGCTCGTTGCCTACGGGTTTTTGTACTGGCAGTCTGGGATGTTAGAGTATTTTTTAAACTAGCCCTTGGGACTAGTGACCCCCCCCTCTAGTGTTCAAAATAATAAACTGGTCCCTGCTTTGGTTCTGTGGATTTGCAATTGATAAAGTGGTCCCAAGGACCAGTAACCCCCACCTCTTGAATATAAAAAGTAGTCCGGCTCGGGCTGGCTCACGAAATTTTCACTTTCTAAAGTAATCTAAACTCGGGCTCAAATTTGATTATTTAAATAACGGGTCTCAGCTCAGGCTTGGGCTCATCGTTATAATAAGTTTGAGCTCAGCTCGGACTCAAATTTGATAGTTTTGTAAGGGCTCCCTTTATGAAAGGCTACCTGTGTTATATTTGCAGAGTAAGGACTTAACGTCGGGGAAATAATCACGCATGGTTGATCACTGCCTTCTCTAATACTAGGCCTTGCGATAGGAATAAAAGGGGGGTGGCAGTTAGGATTTCACAAATGGCGCTAGATGTCGCTTTTCTGAGGTTTTAAACTGGCGCCAAATTCAAAACTATGGGAAATTGTTAGCAACGACGAAGTGTAATCTGCTAAGTTCGGCTCGAAAAAAAAAAGCAGAAAAACCGGTCAATAAACCGGTTCATGATGCTGAACGGTTTCCGAGTTCGAAAAATACTAGTTTAAATTTGGTGTACGTTTTGACACGTGTCGATGGCGTCTGCATGGAAATTTCAACCTATCACAGCCCTTACGTTTTTCCCAAAAACTTCCACTGCCAATGAAATGCCTTAAGTTTCATTTGGAATGACCAATGAGCGAGCTTAGGAGAGGTAGGAGGAGATTTCTTTGGCAGCTGAATTCGGACACAGACATTATAAATTCCAATATTTTAATTACCCACTTCTCTAGTTTAGCAGACGATGTGCCCTGGTCAATGGTCATGGACCAGGTTATTTAGTAGTTTAAAAAAAGCCTTATTTCCCACGTGACGTCATGGGAGACTGCGCAGTACGAATTTACTTTCGTCATCGCGAAAATTCGCCTCAGAAAAGCCATCTAACGGTTACTAAGCGCAAATTCAAAATGTCACATAAAGAATGCTTTTGTCGTACATTTCGAGGCCTTGTATTAGAGTTGGCAGCGGGTTAATAATAACAAAAGAGCAACCAACGAGAGCCACACCGAGTGGATATACAAAAATACTAAATATACACAAAATATACCACTAGATGTCACTATTGTCTCTGATTTTATTCAGTCCCCACCAAATTCGAATCTTGCACTTACAACCTTGTCTTAATTTAAATACTTGTCTTCTTAAAGACTTAAACTAGGATCGGATCTGACTTATGCTAATCTGAGTAATTCTGACCGGGGTTCGACAGAACGGTTACAGTTTAAATAACGGGACGCGGCTCGGGAACATCGCTCAGGGCCCCCAGAGGTCCTATAATTCCTATAAAATCCTATATTTTTAAAACTGTCCTATAAAATCGTATAATTTTGGTTAAAATCGCCAAAAATCCTATAAAATCCTATAATTTTGAAATTTGGGCGAATTCTAAGCAAACCATCGGTTAAACCAGGATTTGGGTCTAAAAAATATCATGAAATGGGGATGGTTTCCCTCGTATTGTAGCTTAACTAGTTAAAAATAGCTCGTTATATTATGGTTCTGATAACAGAACATTCAGTGTGCACCACCATTTATTTTAGTGTCCTATATATTTCTATTATTCTGGAAGCCCCTGTTTGTCACAGCCCTAAGTTTTTTGTATGGTTGTATGGGGGCAAATAGGACTATAACATACTCAAAGGGCATCCCCGTATCTCTAGTAGAAACAGAGTTATGAGCCTCCAAAATTGCGTGTAATCCTTTTCCTAAGGAGGGGAGTATGTTTATGAACATTTTGCTTAAATACTCGGCCCCTGTTTGTCGTAGCCCTAAGTTTTTTGTATGGTTGTATGGGGGGCAAATAGGACTATAACATACACAAAGGAGATCCCCGTATCTCTAGTAGAACCAGAGTTATGAGCCTCCAAAGTTTAGTGTAATGCTATCCTATGGAGGGTATGTTTTTGAACATTTTGTTTAATTACTCGGCCTTTCTTTGCAGTACTGGTTCTTAAAAAAAAATTAATATTTTAGTGTCCTGTATAATCCTATAATTCCGGTAAAACGTCCTATAAAATCCTATATTTTCATGAAAAAAGTCCTATATTTCCTATAAATATTTTCAAAATTCGGCTGGGGGCCCTGATCGCTTTATAAAGTTCGGGCTCAAGCGGGGCTCGATATTTAACTTCGAGCTCACGTCAGTCTCAGCTACTAAAACTCGTTGAGCGTTCACCTCAGTCACATTTTTCTTCTCTTATACATAATTTACACGCAAGGAGGATTCTTACCATTTGCACAAGGAGACCGGGCAACTTAGAGTGTAAAATAGCAGACGATTTTACACTCCAAGTCGCTTGGTCTCCTTGTGTTAATGGTAGGAATCCAACACGCCTGTAAACTATGTATTAGATTACGCAAGTACTACCAAAGAGAATATACCAAGAGGAGCAGAAAGTCTAGACTTTCAAAAGGCTTTTGAAAAGCCCAGTCACGGTTTCGGAGTAACTAGGTCCGGTTTTTGTTGATTGGCTAAGCAGCGACGCCTGTTATGGGTTAAATTATGTCGGCTGCTTATTTTTGGTGGTGGCAAAGGGTTGATCTCTGGTTTGTCCGTTGCAGCGTGGGAAATAAGGCGGTGGCACAGGGCAAATGACCAGTTTAAAAATTTGCCTGGACCAGTTTAAAAATTAAATCGGAGGGGGGTCAGTGGTCCACAGGACCATTAAAAAATTCAAGGGTTTCCAGAGTCCAGACACTAGCTAATATATTTTAATTATCCACTTCTTCAATTTAGCAGACGACGCGCCCTTGTCAGTGGTCATGGACCAGTTTATTTATTTCAGGCCAGAGGGGCCGCTGGCCCAATGTCCAGTTTGAAAAACATCCTTATTTCCCACCCTGGTCCGTTGACGTACTAAAGGTAATTTTTAAGCAGACGACGCGGTCACGTGAACAACCGGAATTTGTTTCTCAAAATTCAGAGCCGGTCCCCATTTCCAAAGTTTCTGCTCCTCTTGGTATATTCTCTTTGGTACTACCAACTCCAACCTACTAAAGGAGTGGGATTTCCCGCCATCTATGGCCGCATATATGGAAAGCTTAAATATTGTTTCACTCTGTTTATGGATTTCCATAAAGGAAGAGCCTTCGCTCATTATTTTGTGAAGTAGTACATAGGTACGGATAATACAGGTTTAGTGAACTCGGTCTCGGGATCAACGGATTATGGATAGATTTCTTTACCGGTTTTCAATCCTTTCCCCTGCATGACTCCATTAACTCGATTAAGACGAATAGAATGTGTAGAACCGTTCGAAAATAAATATGAGGATTACGTTTTGGGGGTCTTTAAAATAGAAGTTCTTTTCCTACAAGGTTATACGACGTTAGTTGTCGCGCTGTCTAGAAGGATTAGAAACTGGGAAGTTTTATTTATTTCCCCGCTTACAACGTCTGTGCGCAGTTGCTCGCCTATTTCGCATGGTACGCGCAGCGCAGTACAACGTAAACAAACGTGGTGGTGATTTTGTGAAGGGTTCAAAACTTCTACATTTCAATTTCCTTGAGTCACTTTGACAATTGGCAAAGGCGCAAATCTTTATTTTTCCGTTTTTTAATTACTTTACTAAACTTAACTTTTAAATAGATGCAAAAAAATTAACATTAGTCACAAGGCTTAGAGAAATTAGACCAAGCGGCCATTTTACTTGTTTATATTATACCGTCTCTCTCCAAGACATTGTCGTCTGCTAAAATTTTTTTTTCCTTTATTATTTTGGGACACTTTTGTGAGAAAATTTTAACATGGGATCCGCCATTAAGATTCTGGTCCATTATATAGAAGGTTCATGCTTTAATGAATGATCCCTTTATAGATGAATAGCAACTAGCGCCATCACGCGACGAAATATATAAGGTAAAGCCCCCCCCCATCTTCAGCCAAGCTTCAACTGGTGACCCAGAGATGCCAGATTAAGGGAAATTTTGACTCCTGAAAACCTACAATTTTTAGGCTAGGGAACGAGACCCAACCAACAAATCTTTTGAATTTTTATAACGGTTCAGATCTCGAGCTCGAGTTTTGAGAAGAGAAAGGGATAACATGATGGGCTTGATTTTTGCCATGCGCAGAACCCGTTTTACCCCAAGAGTCAGACTCTTAAACCAATCAGAAAAGTAAGAGATTTATTTTCGTCGCTCAACAACAGATGGTGCTACAGTCAACTTTGTTAGTCACGTGATCCTATCCCTTAGATGGAGGCTAGACCAAGCCAACTTGTTTAATTGTTGGTTAGGTCTATTCCATGGGAAGAATTTTTTTATTCAAAGCCAAGAATCTCAACATAAAAAATTGAACAACTTCATCAAATTGACTTGTTATTTAAGTTGAGTTCACATTTTTTGGCAGCCCTGCTACTGTTTTTAGTAATTACTAAACATTTAATTATCAAAAGTCTTATGCTAAATAATTGATCTATTGTTGGTAACGACCACAATCGGTCACTTACTTAGCAGACGAGAATACATCGCCATTAACATTCGTCATGCTATAATTCATTCATTTTCTATGCGCCGAATCTGGCAACCCTGAACCAGGGAAATTTTGGCCCACCAAAAAGGGAAATTCCACTTTTCCCACCTGGCATCACTGAACTACTTATTCCGTAGGCAACGGAGTGCTTCACGACGAGTGCCAGTTTCTCCACTGTACAGCACATTTTCAGTGTTGCCAAACATAAATATTGGGCCTAAATAGCGACTAGGTATTTCGGCTTAGATGGTCGCCAATGCTATTTAGGCCCAAAATTTTATTTAATTTAATTTTAGGTCATTCGGCGAAGACGCAGGATTTTATAGGTCATTCGGCGAAAACGCAGGATTTTATAGGTCATTCGGCGGAAATGTGGGATTTTCTCGTTCATTCTGTGAAAATATAGGATTTCACTTCTGATACGTGTGTCTGTTTAAGTTAGAAATCATTTTATTATTTAAGCCAGTCGACAGACTGGCTGATATATACGGGTCGTTCGAGTTTCCTGCCCTTGTACGGGCAAATTTTTGAAACGGGAGAGTAGATAATTTTGACGCCAGAAATGGCAGGCCTATGGCTTCAAGCGAATAAACGCCAATTCATTTTTAACCCTTGTGTCGCAAACAGCCCCCTTTAGCGTAAGTTTTTTTGAGGTGCAGAAATGGCAACCCTACAGTTTCACGCGAATAAACGACAATTCGTTTTTAACCCTTGTGCTGCCACGAGCGTATAGGTCGCGTAAGTCGCGTAGGTTTTTCTCGAGGGTAGGCTCTATCTAGCTCTTATCATGGTGGGGGATCTTTTAACGACGTACTCGAGTTCAAAATTCTGGTAACTCCAAGGCACTGAGGTTAGAATGCACGTATCTCCGTACTCTCTATAGCGTATGTCACGGTGGGTGGTCAGAGGCTCGGTTGCCCCTCTTTTGAACTGGAGAGTAGATAATTTTGACGCCACAAATGGCAGGCCTATGGCTTCAAACGAATAAACGACAATAACGACTATTCGTTTTTAACCCTGGTGCTGGTGGGGGATCAGAGGTTCGGTTGCCTCTACTGGCTGATATATATTCGTTTACTGAGACTTTGGTGGTCTCACTCTAGCGTATGTCACAGTATTTTTACCACCCCATTCCCTAATTTTCCACCGTTTAGTTATCTACTAGTCGATTACTTTTGTGCGTGAAAATGAGTCGCAAAGTAAAATCTTCTCCTAGAAAAAATCTGTTTACAACGATTCAAAAATAACTTATCGCGATAGGCTTTACGCAAATCTCAAGGATGTTTACCTTCTACTATTGAAAAAAAAAAATAAAACCTACTGTTTAAATAAAAACTTGCTACCCATACAATCATACATTATAAAAGTATTTTTAAATATCCATTCCGTTTGAAATTAGTCATTTCATATTTCATTATCAGTAAGACCAAGCCTTTCAAGGAAGGGACACATATTATAAAAAAACTGTTTTTACAAACGGAAAAAACCTGATATATACTACATCGTTGATTTTGGGTCGCCACTCACTGTTCTTGTCACGGCTTCTAAGGGACATATATTATTTATTCTAACCGTTTCATATAACACCACCATTTATTAAAGCGGTAACATTACGTCATGACAATTAATATCACATGTCATGACAGCACCAATTATTAAAGCGGTAATATTACGTCATGACTATTAATTTCACATGTCACAGCTAAAAACTGTCGATTCTTATCAGGGGCGTCAACTTCATTATCTTAACACATTTTCTTTACTTTTTATTTCGGCTGACATTTTTACCATAACTTCGTTGTTATGGCAAAAATAATTTATTTTTGGCTTCAAAAAATGTCAGCCGAAATAAAAAGTAAAGAAAATGTGTTAAGATAATGAAGTTGACGCCCCTGATAAGAATCGACAGTTTTTAGCTGTGACATGTGAAATTAATAGTCATGACGTAATATTACCGCTTTAATAATTGGTGCTGTTATGACATGTGATATTAATTGTCATGACGTAATGTTACCGCTTTAATAAATGGTGGTGTTATATGAAACGGTTAGAATAAATAATATATGTCCCTTAGAAGCCGTGACAAGAACAGTGAGTGGCGACACAAAATCAACGATGTAGTATATATCAGGTTTTTTCCGTTTGTAAAAACGGTTTTTTTATAATAATAAAGTGCCCTCGTCATTAACTAGTGTTTATGACCAGCATTTCATAATCCATGGCAACTTATTTTCAAATAATCACCATCTTTCTTCGGGAGCTATAAATTTATCACTCTGGTGAACATTAACAAGATGACCCAGTGATATTACACTTTTTCCCGCCCTCTAGTGACAATAATTATTATTACTTTATTCATCATAAGATGCCCCCGTCTAATTTAGAACTTTCGGGTTTTATTCATGGTTAAAGCAATCAAATTACATTAACCTAATCATTACGTTACTTATATAGTTTGATGTTTTTATTACGATTAGCCATACTTGAGCGTTAATTATTTTTCTCAACAAATTAAAATTAGTAATTTAATGGTAATTGTTTGAATGGATTGAGCTGGTTTATAAAAATGCGTGGAATCTGGTATCTTTAAACGCGATTGTCCTTCTTGGAAAGTGCGGAGAATGTTTCTCAAATTGAAAGCGGGGTAATTAGACGCGGGATAAGATGTATTTCCCGGGGTGTCGGGTGCCCAGAATTTAGAATAGAATGCGATGAATAGAAGACGCGTGCTTTTGCTTTTCATTTTCCAGGTTAAGGATAATAATCTAGAAATCTTAAAGGTAGCGCGATAGTTTTTCCATGGATAAAGAATGCCCGAGAGCGTGAAATTTGTTTTCACGCTATAGGATAGGCAACTCCCTATCTCGAACGACAGCTTATGCTGTATATACTCATGTTACAACATCGGTTGTCAGAACGCCCGAACCTTGGTCTCGATGTAACCTAGCCATGTACGTGCTGTCAAGAGACAAAAAACTTCAGGATCTTCAGGATTTAAAATCGTTTAAAATATCCCGAAGTTTTTTAGCCTCTTGTCAGCACGCGCAAGGCTAAATTACATTGAGACCTAGGTTTGCGAGTGCTGACAACCGATCTTGTAATAGAGTATATACGGAATAAGCTGATCCTATAGCGTGATAATAAAATTTCAAGCTCACGCGCATTCTTTATCCAGGGTTTTTCGCTACATCGTTTGGTGAACATCTAACGATGGGCTATTATTTTCACTTGGTCTGAAGAAAAAGTATCGTTCGCCTTTTTAAAGGGAGAGTGAAAACGGAAAAGAATGATTTAAATAAGAGTGCGGTGCGGATGCGCAATGGCACATATTTTTGAAGAAACTTTTTAAATGACATCCGTTGGGAAATGTCACGATCAATTATAGCATTTCGCTGATATACGTAGGGAAATGCTATAATTGATTTTAAATTTTAGCCTCACTTAAGTAGAGAATGAAAACGAAACCCTAAACCAAGTTCACTTCAATCGCTTACGTATCTGCTATTCGTAACCCTAAGCCAAATTCTCTTTCAAACGCTTACGCGTCAAAGGCAGTCTATTGGCGATTTCAAAAGGGAGTCTAGGGGCCTTTCGCTAAATCATTGGCGATTTTTAAAGTCAGTCGAGTTGCTACTCACTTATTCAATGGCGATTTTTATAGGGAGTCGAGGGGCTACTCACTTATTCAATGGCGATTTTTATAGGGAGTCGAGGGGCTACTCACTTATTCAATGGCGATTTTTATAGGGAGTCGAGGGGCTACTCACTTATTCAATGGCGATTTTTATAGGGAGTCGAGGGGCTACTCACTTATTCAATGGCGATTTTTATAGGGAGTCGAGGTGCTAACTTCTTAATAATTGGTAATATTTAAAGGGAATCGAGGAGCTATTCACTAATTCATAAGTAATGATTGGCGATTCGAGGGACTACTAACTCAATCATTTTCGATTTTAAAAGAGTCGAGAGGCAACCCACTTATTCATAGCCGATTTATAAAGGGAGTCGAGGGGCTACTAACTTAATCGGCGATTTTTCAATTCAATGGAGTACACTCAATGACTGGCCAGTTTAGCAGAGTCGAGGGACTACACAATTATTCATAGCCTATTTATAAAGGGAGTCGAGGGCTACTCACTTAATCATTGCCGGTTTTTAGTGGGAGTCGACGGCCAACTCACTTAATCTTTGGAGATTTTAAAAGGGAATCGAGGGGCTACTCACTTAATCATTGCCTGTTTTTAATGGGAGTCGAGGGGTTACTCACTCAATCTTTGGCGACTTATAAAAGGGAGTCCGGGAGGCTACAGAATGATTCCTCTTAAATGTATGGATTCTTGTTACTATACATGGGGTACGATAGTATAGCTACGTAGATGGTTGCCGTTTTTATTATAATGGGGAATACCTTTGGAAAGAGTCGTATGGGTGAAAAGGTAATATATAGGTAATACTATTAGCCATACATTACCAGGGTCAAGCTTGACTCAAATAACATTCTTGATTACCCCAAACCCCTTTGGCCGAGAATGTTATTTGGGTGAAAAAGTAACGCATTGGTAATATGGTTTTAGCCATACCTAACCTTTTAAAACCCCTGATCTATTCAAACACTTACTGTTTTCGCGTTACACTGGCAAACTTAACGCTGTTACTTATACCGCTGATTGGCTTATGTTAAGTACAGGTGGCTACTTCCCTTTATTCATTGAATATCCGTTTATCGTTTAGTCTTCAAGATGAACTGCATCACCATTGGGTACGTGAAAGAGGAAATAGCCAAATGCCATAAAGGCCCATGCCGGGATCTTCGAGCAAACTGTTCAACATGGGCCAGTTGGTTGACGCCATGCTCGCTACTTTTGAAAAAAAATTTCAACCATGGCGGCTGTGTAAAACTGTTCCCGATTCATCCGCGAGTGACAAATCTAACAACTCTAGCGCTTTCAGAAGATCATTCCGTCAATGGCAACCCCCAATTATTTGGAAAAGGGTGGCCTATGAAGATAAAGATCCAAATGACGTTGAAATGGAAGAGGAAAGCTATACGATGTTCGTTAGAGAGAAAATTAACCTCCTTCCCATACCAAATCCTTTGAAAATGTACCTGAACCATGACCGCAAACTTTAATAACCCTGAAAGATTCAGTCGAAACTCTTTTTTTCTTTAAGTTCTCTATACCCCTTTTTCTTATTGTTATTTACAAGAGAAAGTCTCTCTATAAAAAGAAAGATTACTTCATAATTATTGAATTTTTTCTTTCCAATTTTTTAAGAATGCACGCAAAATTAAAAACATCCTTGTCAAAATTTTCTTTTATAAAAGTTTTTAGGTAGTTTTGATTATATAAATGTAACTATAATTAATTACTAGTTAGTTAATAATTTTAAGCAAATAAAGAATATTTGCTCGAATGTTTAATAATTGATGGGGAATGCTTCTTTTTACCATTTTGTTGTTTCTTTTTAAAACTAAAAACGGGGTTACTTATTTCTCCCACTAACAAGACTTAAGTACTAGATCCTCTTTATAAAGTTGATATTAATCTCAAATCCTTATAATTTCGTAAATATTTCTTTATAAGTAACGGTTATGAAACAGAAATTGCTTTTATTTTAATACGTATGTCGCGAGTAAAGAATTAATAATAAAGCAACAACCGAAAAAAAGCATATTTCTTTTCTATAGTTGTAGAAGTTTCTTTTCTATAGTTTTAGAAGTTTATTTTCTATAGTTGTAGAAGTTTCTTTTCTATAGTTGTAGAAGTTTCTTTTCTATAGTTGTAGAAGTTTCTTTTCTATAGTTGTAGAAGTTTCTTTTCTTTAATAAAAACGTGATATCTCCAATCATAATGGTCTTAATGTTTTTAAATTAGACCTAGGCTTAAAAATATTGTTTAGAGCCCATCGAGATTTGAAAACCCCATGCTTCTAATACTCTTGGTGAAAAAAAAGTCCGTTATTTGACACCAGATATACCGCCTCTTTGGAGAGAGAGAGAGAGAAAAAGAATTCCTCCCTTAAAGTATACGGGAAGAAGGGGACTTTTTTAATCCTTAGATGTTGTCGAAGAAAGCGCAAATATACATCAGAGCGGTTTTTTTAAAGGTACACGGTGACATTACGAATTTTCTAACGCTTCGTCGCTCATAGTATAAAGGTGTAGTATAGCGTTTCAGGTATAACCACCTGTTTTTGTAGATTTGTTTTGTTTTTAAAAATATTTGACTCTCCAAAAACCTATTAAAAAAACCTCATGTTATTTAGACCCTAATTTTGAAAGATTAAATGCATTAAACATAACTGAATTATAAAATATATCAAGTTAAATTTTGGTTGTCAATGAAGAAAACAACACCCCACCGTGTCACGTGATTCATAACAAAATTTCTCTGTCACAAGGAAAAGCAAAACGCCGCACGAGATTTTGAAAATAAAAATTCTCATGGAATGATTCGAGGATATTCCATGGCTTTTATTGTTTTTGTATTGGGATCTCATATTTATTTATGTCGGCTGCCGTTTAAACTGCATATGTGCGTCTTTGTTTCGCGGTCCTCGGGTCTCCTTGGAAGTTATGGTGGTATGTACAGGGTGTTTACGATAAGTCTGACGTAAATTAAAAGGTGTGTTCTTAGGGTCAAACTGAGTCAGAGGCAAGTGTCACCAGAACATGGATGGGGTCTACAACATTTAGTTACGTGCAGAGATATGAGCTCCCAAAACATGGATTGGCCCCTATCGTCGTAAATAAAGTTCTGCTTACACTTTCCACTCAGTTTGACCCTATGAGAGCACAATCTCTAATTTATGGCAGACTTATCAGAAACACCCTGTATAGTAAGTACTCTTTCGAAGTGCTCATACCGAGTTTAGGTTATGGATTAGGTTTTCATTGAGAAATCGAGGGATTAAACTGAGATGCGTTTTTTTTCTTCTCTCTAAACATTTGGCCGGAGATGGGTTGGATGTTTTAAAACTTCCCGTAAAGAAATGAAAAACGTTTGGCAAACACCTTTTCAGGAGTCTAGAAAAATGGAAGCCTTATTTTTATATGGCGATGCCCAGATCATATTGGGTTTCAAAGATGTTAAAAATAAGCGGGGACCCTTACGTTGGGCCCCCTTTTCGACCATATGCTACCCTAGTCCCGCCTAAAACTACCTTTTTTATCCGCTTCAAGAAACCAAATTCAGTATATATGAGAATGCTTTTAAAATTATATAAAGTTATTGCGAAATTTTTCTTAATACTACTATATGGGGGGGATCAAATAGGAGCTCGGAGTTCGACGAATAACGATTGTTTGTTCGCTTATTCTTGGTTTAGATGTAGTTTTGCCACTGGTTTGGGAAAAATGTGTGGAAAAAACTAGGAATTTTAACGTTGACATCGGAGAATTTTATTTAATGGGGAAGATTTTTTGTGTTTTTGGGATTGTAATAACGAACGTACTTTCCAAATTAAGAGTTGACTCTAGACAAGTGTCGCGAGTCATTTTCTCTAGCTCCTTTAGTGCACACATCATTCTTAACAAATATCCCTGTTAACATTGACAACTAATTTTTCTTGTTGTTATTTGGTCTAAAAATAATTACGGAAAATCAAATGAAGGAAATACAGGTAGTATACCACTGAAAATTATTTCAAATTGTAGCAACCGTATGAAAGGTCAACCCCTATTTTTCCTGACCAATATAACAATGTCGGTATGATCAAAAAGAGTAGTTGAAAATAGGTATGGTTGCACTTTTGTAGAGAGGGGAACCCTTTATGGTGAATACGGTCTAAAAAGGGGCTTCTATTATGACATGTTGGCCATCAGGCTAGCGTCATGACAATCGACAACACACCCCCTACCAGCGAGAAAAAACTCAACATCCCTGCATCTCTCCAAAATACCATTGAATACAATAGGTTCTCGAACGATTTCGCTAAATAGGGGCTTAACCCCAAGGTTCGTAAAGAAAGCGCTATATAAGGTTGCCTCGATCGCGCCGTTTTCTTTTGATTTTTTCTCGTTATTTGATTGGTCTCTCCCTGACTCTCTCTGTGACGTAGTACGTGGAGATTCTGCAGACGACCATAGCTCAAATATACAGCGTAGAGGCTATAAGTTATGGACAAGGCTTAGATAAAATCAATTAATTTTGATTAGTTCCTATTTTTTAACTTGTTTTAATGACCTAAATAAAATATTTAACATGCCGTACGGTGGAGCAAAGTGTGCAATAACTGGATGTGATAATAAATTTTCCGTAACTTCTAAAAATGTGGACAAGAATCATATCAGTTACTTTACATTACCAAAGGACTCAAAAATCCGAAGAATATGGATTTCTAAATGTTACAATCCTAAAATTAATACTACTTATGCAAGAATTTGCTCGGAACATTTCAAAGACGAAGATTTTGTAAGAGATTTTAAAGCTGAACTGATGGGAACGAAGCCTAAAAGACGGTTAAATTCAAGCGCAGTTCCTTCTATGAAGTTACCATACCAACAGTCTGTGTGTGTGAAAAGTTCAGAAGCAAGAGAGTCTAGAGCCAGATGTAGAGAAAGAAGAAAACTTATTGATCAGTTAGTAAATTCAGAACTGTTAGAATCTACCAACATTTCTTCCAAATCAAGTATATTATCTAATGAAACTTCCAACGTATTTACTATTGATACGCCCAATATTACTATTGATACGTCCAATGTTACTCTTGTTACGCCCAATACTACTATTGATACGCCCAATACTACTATTGATACGCCCAATACTACTATTGATACGCCCAATACTACTATTGATACGCCCAATGTTCCTATTGATACGTCCAATGTTGCTATTGATACGTCCAATGTTACTATTTCCTCTGGCTCAAGTGTGTCATGTAACAACATTATCAACGTTAGTATTACTACCGAATCGTCAAGTACTAACAACACGACCAATAGCGTATTATTCAATGTTAATACTGAAATTATCAAAGCCTGTGATAATTTACACGATTCTAGTCTACAAAATAATTCAAGTGAGAAAGTATTAAAGCTTTACAATGAAGATATGAATGTTTGTAAGGAAAAATCAAGTTGCTTGAAAATGGTTCCTATTAATGAAGGTCAATGTTTAAAGTGTTCTCGGTGTTACTGCAATTGTGATGGTATAGAAGAATTAAGAAAAAGTAACATTTTCTGGAAAAACTTTGAACGTTCAGAAAAAGAGAAAAGAACGTTAGCCAAGCACTTAAACAATGCTAAACATCGGCTTTTGAAAAAAAAAAGCGAAAGAATAAGCTTCAATACTATGAAATTGCTCGTCAAAACGCTACTATTCGCAGTTTGAATAAAGAAGTAAAGCGTTTACAGAAAAAAGTTAAAGACAGTGAGAAGTATCACGGAAAATACATGGGGTGTTTAGAGAAAATATTTACACAAAGTCAAATAAAAATAAAAAACTGTTGGGGAAGAAGAAAGTCAACTGGGACCGTGAAGTCATAGCGAACGCTTTCACACTCCGTTATCTAAGTAAACGAGCGTATGTCTATTTGAGAGACCAAAAAAATATTCCACTACCTGGTATATCAACTCTACAACGCTACGCTTCCCAAATATATCTAAGAAAAGGCTTAATTGCTGATGTTATTTCATTGATAAAGTCAATAGGTCAAACTCTCTCCAATACAGAGAAACTTATATATATATATATATATATACTGTACTATCATTTGACGAAGTTAACGTCAAATAGTTTTATGAGTACGACGTCAAAAATGACCAGATAATTGGCAAACACAAATATCTGCAAGTCATAATGGCTAGGGGTTTGTTTGGAAAATGGAAACAACCCATATATTTAGAGTTTGACCAGAAAATGACCAAGGATATTTAATCAAGCGCCATTACGGAGATGCAAAAAGCTGGATTTACTGTTGTGGCTTGCGTCAATGATATGGGAGGAGGGAATATGGGACTTTGGCGTGAACTTGGTATAAATATAAATAGAACCTGGTTTGACAACCCAGCCCTTCCGAATGAGAAAATATACTGTTTCGCTGACGCACCGCATGCATTGAAACTAGTCAGAAATTGGTTTTTGGAAACTGGATTTGATTTAGAAGGAGCTACTGTTAAGAAAAATTTTGTTGTGACTGTATTTAAGCAAGACAGAGCTGAATTGAAGATGTGCAACAAGCTTACCAAACTTCACCTTGAGTGTATCAAAACACAGCGGCAAAACGTTCGCCTAGCTGCGGAACTGTTGTCAGGAACTGTAGCTACGGCTGTTAAGAGACTGCCTTCGTTACCCAATGAAGGTGAAGAAGAATCGCGAACAAAAACAGTTGAGTTCCTTGAAATCGTCAACAGTTGGTTCGATGTCATGAATAGTTACAGCCAAAATAATGGTACCAAAAGTGGGTATGGTGTGAATTTCAAAGAGCAGACAGCAGCTTTAGAAAATATGAGCCACCTGATGCAAGCGATAAGATGTTTCAACAAAAAGGTGTGCCGTTTAATAGTTTGCAGCTTTTTCAAAAAAGAATTATTATATCCAATAAATCACTTCAATCTCTCTGGTATGATCTGACATATAAGTATGGAATTAATTATATTTTGACACACCGTCTAAATCACGACAGTTTGTAAAATTTCTTTTCCCAACTGCGAACACGTGGTGGGCTTGATGATCACCCGACACCATTAAACGCTCTAGCCCGAATTAAAATGTTTATTCTGGGTAAAAACCCCGGAATCCTACAAAGAAATTCCAACACGCAATCACAGACCAATGATGAGTACTTGGTTACAAAAGTATTTGAACCAACAGATGTAGAAGAAATTGATGATGTTGATGAAATTGACTTTCTTTTCAATGCTGGCTTAGATTCAACTGCAAACTGTGATAGTACAATTCTAACGCCATTCAATTCAACGCCAATCATTCGACCTAAACTAAATAATATTACCAATTGCATTCAGAATGTAGCGCTTTCACCATCCAAAACAAGTACACCAAAAACGAGTACCTTTGAGCCTTCACTACAAACAACACTAAGAAGAAATTATAAACAAGTTGGGAAACCAAAATAAACCTCTCCGAGTCGAGACGAATTTACTTTCCAAACACAGGTCCACCATGGACGAAAAAATACTGAAGGACGGATGGCAGAGGGAGAAAGTTGAAAAATTCTTGTGAATTCGCCTTCTAGCGGCAGATAGTAGCAAACCAGATAGTGAGGAATCAACGTTCTAACGAGGGAAGCAGTTAAAGTCTTATTTTGTCTAGATGGCGCTAGCGTTTTCCGGGATTTGACTCCGCATTTTCATAAACCCCTCCATTTTGGGGCTGAAAAGGGGGAAGTAAGCTTTACATTGGTTGTTTAGTCGCTTAGTAATGGGGGCAGTAATGGGCTGACATTGGTTCTTCAGTATTACTTCGTCCATGGGTCCACCAGCCAATGAGAAAAACCGGAAATACGTAGCTCAAATTGGCGGGATATTGCGAAAGGTTTAATCGTTTAACATTTCCCTGTGTATTCTCATAATTCTAATGAGCACCTTATATCTATCACTTAAGTGTGTATTTAACTTTCGGCTCACTCTGAACCGTTAACACCTCTTGTAAGAGGACACGAAACAAGGTCAATTCTGGCTTAAAACTAGGGTATCTTATTTTATAGACCCAATCGCTTCAACGCTTATAGAGAGACGAAGTATTAAAAGCCATATTATGTAGTGAAATTATAAGTTGCGTTTACACTATATTTAAATGTAGTAAAGCTGAATTAAAAAGTAAACAACAAATTTGAAATGTTAATATCAAAAGATGTTCTTGGAATATTGAGATGAAACAGAGCTTTGTAGCTACACAACTACTAAAAGAATCGTAATGCCGAAAAATATTTAAAATATTTCCTTTTAATATTTAGGAGATCTTATCATCCTACTCGCTTTATATTAACTTTGATATGCGTGTAGTGTTTCGATTCGGATGCAATCTTCATTACTCGTTCTATATTAACTCTCACTTGTGTCATTACATAGAAATAAGTTTATCTTAAATAATTAATTAATTAAATATAAATGATATTAATTATTTTAATCGCCAGTAAATAACTTTAAAAATAGTTAAATCGTTTAAAATAAAGTTGTTCCTATTATCTTTCGAAACTTTGCTAACATTGACGTTTAAAGTGAAGGGTACCCCTCTTGCCCGCTTTCTTCAAATTTTGGGGTATATATACGATTCGTTTCCATTATAATAATAGATAAAAACGCATTCGCGTGAACCGATGGTGGAAGCCCTGCCATTGGGAGGCTAGACGTTTCTCGTAACCCTAGCCGATCGCCGCGTAGATCTTGAAACCAATAATAGATAAAAACGCATTCGCGTGAACCGATGGTGGAAGCCCTGCCATTGGGAGGCTAGACGTTTCTCGTAACCCTAGCCGATCGCCGCGTATATCTTGAAACCAAACGATGACGAAGGAAAAGAAGCTAGAATGGACTGACTGGCGTCCATGTGGAATGGACAAAGACCTGAAGATGGTGGTGCATAGAAGCTAGTGTCAATGTGGAATTGACGAAGAACAGAAGATGATGGTGCATAGAAACTGGTGTCAAGGTGAAATTGACGAAGAACAGAAGATGGTTGTGCTTGGAAGCAAGCAAGTACAGACTAGTGTCCATGTGGGATGGACAAAGAATAGCAGATTGTGGTCCTTAGAAGCCGGTTAGTAAAGACTGGTGTTGGTAGATGAATGGCCAAATTTCCGTGAACCGCGAACGCGTTCCGGAAATCGGGTATTTGTTTGCTCCGATTTGTAAACTGCGAACGCGGTCACGTGGGGTCTGACAGACAGACACACACACAGACAGACAGACAGACACGGCCAGTGTAATACCTCTCCGTGACGTCATCGTCACTCGGAGAGGTAAAAAACGTCTTGGTTTGGACCAAGACCGAAAAAACAAACGATATGTGTGAGGTTTATCAATTGGCTGAAGTTTCAGATATTGCAATTTTTTTTAGTTATTTTTATCCATTTTATCCTTAAAAAATATTAAATTCAATCAACTGATTTTACTGTTAATCGATCTAGTCCCTCTAAATTAATTGAAAAAATTACATATCTACGCTTTTTCAAGAACAATTACATTTTCCGAAAACATTTTATCATGAAATTAATTATTTTCAAGGGAGTACGTGCTGAGGGATCAATAATGAATATTTGAAACACTGTCTAAAAAGACCAAGCGAACTTTGACATAATTCGAAAGGATAATGTAAATTTTTAAAAGTCGATTCCAAACCAGGGTGTTGCACGAATTCATACATTTAATTTCGTATATCGAAATGCTACATTTCTAATGTCGCGACTATGAAGGAAAGGTTGCACTGCAATTTCCCTCTTCGTACTTTATAGTTTTATAACGTCACCACCCCTTTCTACATTGTTGGCGTTACTTGTACACCGGTAACGTATTACGCATAATCATTTTAGCACGCGTAAATACCATTTCGGAAAACACACAGTGGCGAGGCCACCATTGGGTATTATCTCATGCACCAAGGGTCACCGCCAGACGGTAACAAAGTTGACTACAAGCAGGAGGCTAGTCAACTTGCACTGCCTATAGCGGTGCTTCTGGGCGAGAGAGAGAGAAGACCTTAATGGCGGCATCACACCTGTGTTTTAATTCTCTGTATGTAATTTCTAAAATGGTCTACTCTCTTACAAATGTACACCGATTAGACTGAGTGATCGGTCCTTCAGGCGCTAGCGAGTGTCAAGCCACAACAATAATCATTCTTGTACACGAACGTTTTATAGTTTTAGGTTATTAAGGTTGGTGGGCAAGTCCGGAGAGTCATGTACCGTTCACTAATGTGAAAAGGTTTCGACCTATATGGTAATATTTGCTGGGTGTATTGCGTCGGCTCAGATGACCCAAAACACTGGAACCACTGGTGATTGTAAAATTTTATATTAAAGGCCGACTTCCACCGAAAAGGGTTCTTACGAACTGAAGACCGTGCATCGATTCTTAACAATAGAGCGACCATGCCAATTTTCGAGTCCCCACTGGGGCAAAATTTGGAGGGGTTCTTACGAACTGAAAACCTTGCTATGCGGGTTCTTACGAACTGAAGATAAACAATAGAAAGTCTCTTAAATATTTTATTCCCGATTTTTACGACCCTCTGAAGGAAAATATCTATTGTTTATCTTCAGTTCGTAAGAACCCCCGTATCAAGGTTTTCAGTTCGTAAGAACCGCTCAAAATTTTGTCCAGCGGGGATTCGAAAATCGGCACGGTCGCTCCATTGTTACTCTCGATGCACGGTTTTCAGTTCGTAAGAACCCTTTTCGATGGAAGTCGGCCTTTAAGTTAAGTGTGACCTTCTTCGTTTAACTGGTAATTAATGGAGATGAATATAACAAGCCATTGGTACTGAAACGTATTTCTTTTTATGTAATCTTTACCCTTACCTTTGGTTATATACCGTTTTCATATTTGTCCAGTGTTACAGATAGCTACCTACTAAATGAAACCACACAGGATAAACGATGTTGCTTTGTCTTAAATAGACGACATTAGTTATTTAGTTTATTAACTAGTCTGAACAAAATAAATTTAAATTATCATTTGAACATCAGTCTTCTTAGCAACTTACAGATTTAAACTTTTTTGGGTGCAAATTTGAAAATTTGTCAAACCAGCAACAATTAAATCTATGTCCGTCAAGGTGCTTACACGAAATCCCTTGAAAATAATTAATTTCATGATAAAATGTTTTCGGAAAATGTAATTGTTCTTGAAAAAGCGTAGATATGTAATTTTTTCAATTAATTTAGAGGGACTAGATCGATTAACAGTAAAATCAGTTGATTGAATTTAATATTTTTTAAGGATTAAATGGATAAAAATAACTAAAAAAAATTGCAATATCTGAAACTTCAGCCAATTGATAAACCTCACACATATCGTTTGTTTTTTCGGTCTTGGTCCAAACCAAGACGTTTTTTTATAATATCTGTCACTTCAGTCTTAATGTAATTAAATTTTGAATAATTATGTTAGCTTTACCGTATATATATATATATATATATATATTTATATATATAGGCGCTAGCCCATTTGCGAGAAGGTTCAAGGTAGTTTGACCATAAAGGATAGGTTTGACTAAATTGACTCTGCGAGACTTCAAAATTCCAATCGTGCCGAGACTGCCGACTACCGTGTAGTTTTAAATCTAACTTAATACCACTACCAAAACCTGGTACCACTTGGCAAGCCCTTCATTTGGGTCTAAACTCTAGAGTGATGCGGTTTATTGTGTTTGAAAGAGAAAAGTTAAGAGTAGAAATTGGAAGAAAGCTTCAATTTTTAAACTGGTCCCGCCTCAATTCCCATCAAAAAACTTAATTATTAATTTTTTCAATTAAAAACTGGTCCAAGCAACCAATAAACTGGTTTTGGACCAGTGGACGTGTGCTATTTCTAAGTCTGGTAGTGTTAAAATTGTAACAATACTCCTGTTAAAAAGGCACAAATACTGTAACATCCACCGCCCCAAACTTTAAGTTTCGCTCCTTTTCAATGGCTCTCTTTCAATATGGGAAAAATGCTTTTAAATGACAATTTATTTAAGTGTAAGAATTAAACAGGAAAATGGAGGCTGAGTGTAAGATAAGTGTAGTTTTAATTATAATTTGTTAGTTTAGTTATAAGGTATCCATGAATTTCCCAAAAACATTCGTGTTTTGGGTTGATTTCACATTAATTATACTTGATTAAGTTTAATTTAACGGTTTATCTAGTGTGGATACAAGTTTCGATAAAATATTAACTTTAATTGCAATTACCCTAAAATATGTAAGAGCTTTCGATGTATTTCAATGATGAATTAAATTAATTTGAAAGTGAAACAGGAAACATCTGTGGCTGTGCGAAAAACTTGTGATGTTTTAATATTAATTTGAGCGCGGTTCGTGAGAGTGGATTAAGCTTAAAAGTATAATTTATTGGAATTTTTTACCCTAATTGCAACGTTTAGTGAAGTTTAACATTTTTGCCAGTCTTTATTTTACCCAAAACTTTTGAATTTCGCGCCAATTAATGTACTTTAAAGATAGTTTAAATTAACTTAAGTCTGAAATAGAAAACATTGGGATTTACCAATGGCTTGGGTAGTTTTAAATAAGATTAAAAGTTATTTGAGTTTTTATCCAAAAAATGAATATATTTGGTTTAATTTCACGTTAATTATATTTAATTGAGTGACAATTAACGTAGGATTGTGTTTCGGCAGTGTTCATTTAGGTTATAAAATGACTTTCAATATATACTTCACGTTAATTGCAATTTTTAGTGGACCTTTTGAATCTTATTTTACCCTACACTTTCGAATTTCGCGCCTATTAATGTATTTTAAAGATAATTTAAATTAACTTAAGTGTGAAATTGAAAACATGGGGCTATACTAACAGCTTGTGCAGTTTTAATCTTAATTAAGTATTTTATTTCAAAGTTACTCGAGTTCTCATCCAAATATGTATATTTCATGTTTAAATTCACGTTAATTATACTTAATTAAGTTGAAATTAATGAAGGATTGAGGTTTGGCAGTGTTGATTTAGCTTATAAAATGAGTTTCAAATCACCTTTATAGTAAAGTTCAGAAGAGTTTTTTCATTCTTGCCAACACATTGCGTTCAATTTCTATCACACCCCGTGCTAAATTTTCGGTAACATAAAGATCATCTATAACATATGTTAATGAATGATGTGATTCTATAGTTTAGCTACTTTGGCTTCAATAACAGTAATTAAATTAAATACCTAAACAATTCATAGCAATTTAGACGAATGAACAAACGGCAATGTGAACTGTGGAGATAACGAACAACGTAACCCTCCGTTGCTGACGTGGTTACGTTGGAAAAATCTGCGCTGATGTAAACATGGAAATTATTTGACTAATTAAATTACATAACGACACTGTCCTCCTGGATTAATCAGCACCACTGTTACTTATATTTATGAATTAACAAAATCCACTGTTGGTAACAAACTGCGCTAAGGTAAACACCACGACTCTTTAACTGCCGTAAGGAAAACATTTTAAACTTTTTGTCATCTTACCAGTAGTATTTTGAAGTTTTCGATCTTTTCACAGGGTGAAAAGCACTATCTTTATTTCAACACGTTAATAATTTGAATAGGTATGCCATTTTTTACATCAAATTGCAAGCGCACATGGTAAATACAGTAAGAAAACCTTGGGTTAGCCTGGTTAGGAAATGTTTCTAGCATAAAACGGAGCAGACTATATAAAGGATTCCAAAACAAATGAGAGCTGGAAATCAGCCTTTTTGATAATCTTTAAAGAGTAACTAAAATAGGGTAATGACAGCCCTCATTAAGCTCTATGGGGAAATAACATCGGGTGCTATTAGTCTATATAACTTAAGCCTTGGCCGTAAAGAACGTCGAAAAACTTACTTCAAAAGATATAAAAACCTCTATTAACTGTAATAATTTACCTGAATTACTTTTCTAGACGAAAATTCGACCTGATAACGACCTATTTCTTATTAAGGGTGCTACAGTTAATTAGAAAATACATATAAAGGTGCTCAAGCTCGGATGAAATACCAAAGTAATTTGTTAGAGTCTGCTGCTAAGAAATTAGGAAAATCAGCAAGAAAGCCAACATTTACAATTAGTCAACGTAACTTGTTAGCACCCACAAACTTAGGACCTTCTAGTTGTCAACGAGAACGAAATGATGAAAATAGGTTTAAGCCTGCTATAAGGTTAGGCTGACCTCTGACCCAAAAGTAATTTTTTGACGTACTATCTTAATTAGTTAAATTACAAAAATTAGAATTCATTAATTAAAAATCGAAACAGGTAAGTTTCCCATTTAATAAATGCTTGTTAATTTAGAAGTATTCCGAAAACTAACTTCGCTATACTTTTTCCGTATGGCCTGCCACAATTGCCTTAAAAAAACCGAAAATTTTTTAATGCTTTTTCTATGGGACGCTAACCCTAAAAACTGTGAATTTTCCTTTAACATTACGGAAGGGTGTCATGTCATATCTACAAGGGCCTACCGGCCCTGTAGAATAACGAAAATCAGAATCCGGAAAGAAATAAGCTCCTCTTAGATTTCAATGAACAAGAAGAAGGGGGTATAGAATATTTAGCGGGTTGGGTTGCAAAGAAATACATAGATAAATACCCTAACTTAAATTTAAAATCAGTTTGCTCTGTCCTAGAGCACGACTATGCAGTTCCTTCATGGGTCACACAACTCTCGTATGGTGGAATAATTGTACCATCAAATCAATTTTTGAAAGATGTTAAACAATTTGAAACCATTTTTCTCAACCATCATTACAAAAACAATGATCTTAAACAAACAATGTCAAATGAGGTTGGAGTTGTTCGAAATGTTGTGGATAAGGTGTGTCAACAATTTACGACATACCCAAGAGATATAATTGTTACATTTGTGAAAATTCGTACTTTTATACGTATGAAGTTTTTAAACCAGCTAATTCTGGAACCAAACCAAAATATAAAAGCAGCTAAAAAAAACCTTAAATTTGTTTGCTAAAAAATGAGCATGTTGTGATTATTTAAAATGTACTTCATTTAAAAAATTTATATATATATAGCTGTTACCCGCGGCGTCGCTCGCGCGTAATTAGAACTTCCAACAAAATGATATAAAGAATGGGTAGATTTTACTGATGACTGATATTTTTGTAGCACCCTAGGAGCGAGGGCACGCGGCGTTGCCCGTCAGCCCGTCGGGACATTTTTTATTATTTTTCACGCGGACATCATTCTATAAAGAAGGGTTTTAAGTTTTTGGCCGCCATTTAAAAAGATGGCAACAAATCGAAGGCGAAAGACCATTCAACCCGCCTATAGGTCAAAGGAAATCAGTGTACTAAATATTTGCGAAATCGTTTGAAACGCGCGGACTCTGTTCCATAGAGAAGATTTTTTACATTTCTGGTCGCTATTTTTTAAGATGGCGTCGGATTGGAAAAATCTTTCTTAGTACGCGCCTTCTACATATGAGTGACGTTCCTGCAAATTTTCAGCCTTCTAGGGCAAGCGGTTTGGGCGGGGCGTTGATTATCAGTCAGTCAGTCTGTCAGTCAGTCAGGACTTTGATTTATATAGTATATATATATATATTTTAAAATCAGGTACATTGGAAACAATATATATATATATATTGTTTCCAATGAACCTGATTTTAAAACTTCAAATGTACCTGATTTTTAAAATCAATCCACAAAACACTTTAAATAATAAAAAAAGGTTGTCTTCCTTAAAAATACTTTTAAATAAGCTAATAAATAAATTATAATTCAAAGAATATTAATACCAAAAACAGCGAAGTCAATATTCCCGCTTTTACGTTTAAAAAATTCTCCACGTATGACGTCACATCTATAGAACGCGGACCATAAGCAGACGAACTTTCGTCAAGAGACAGAAAATTGAAAATTCCTAGCTCCGATCGAGACCCCCTTGGCTTAACCCGACACCCATACAATACCCCGAAAAAAATATATCTTGGGCCCTTTAGGTTTTCTGAGTTAAGCCTAAAGTGTTTAAGAGTTTTTCTAACATAAATACGCTTGTATAATCTTCAAAAGATTTTTAGCTTCAAGCCGATTTCTAATGGAATATTTCTCGCTTACTTCGAAGTGTTTTGTATCGTCAAAAGCAAATAGAAAGCGCACGCGGAGAGCTACGTTAGCTGACATTGCTATCGTTGGGTAGATCAAAAGTTGAACCATAGCTTCGTTGCCCGATGAGGTAGTACTGAATGCGGGCTTCTGTATTGTTAATTACATGGTGTTTCTGATAAGTCTGACATTAATTAAGGGGGATGTTCTTTGGGTGCACGATTTTGAGTCGAATATGTAACTTCTATCTCCATTTTGTTTGCCACAAGGGAAACTGTTTTCGAGCTAAGATTGGATGGAATGTTTTAGGGATGACCCCTTAATTAAATTAGAAATCATTGTCTTTCAATTTCTTAATTAAGTTTAAGGGGTCATCCGCAAAATACTCCATCCAATCTCAACTCGAAACCAGTGTCCCTTGTGGCAATCAAAATGGAGATAGAAGTTACATTTTCGACTCAAAATCTTTCACCCAAAGAACGTCCCCCTTAGTTTATGGCAGACTTATCAGAAACACCCTGTATATTTAAATAGATTTTGTTAAATTAATATCTCGACCCCCTACTCGATGCATAATAATGCCAGTAATTAACATTACTGCGTAGTAGATAATTAGGACTATCGTCCCTTCAACGGGTTTCCACGTATCATTCACCGAACCAAAGTTGTGACGTATACCAAAGTTGGTAGGTCAAAATATAAAAATGTTTTCGTTCCCCCTATTTCTAATTCTAATGCAAATTTGGGTAAAATGTTTTCGTTTTCCCTATTAATTTATATTTACATGATTAAAAAAGCCTAATTGCAATTAAAATTATACTATTTCATGAAAATTAGGCTTTTTTAATCACATAAATTAATATATTCTAAATAAATATACGGTATAAATTCCTAAAGCCAGTTGCAGACTGAAAATTTAGCCTTTCAAGCCAAAAAGCATATGCATTTTACACACAAGTGATACATTGGTGTTTGGCGGACGACCTTGAAATTCACGAAATGTCTCAGTGTGTCACTGGGTTTAGAGCCTGAGACCAAAAATATTGTAGTTCTACCCCATCAGATTCCATCAAAAGCGTGGCTGTCAAAAAATGTTGGGGGGGGGGGCTTAGTCTGCCGGTCCCTTTTTGAAATTGGCCTTTAAATAAAATCCCTATGTTGCTGGGGGAGGAAAGCGTGGCCGAAGGGTGTTCATCCCTCCCGCGAAGAGAATATTTTCCGGGGGGGGGGGTAGAGATGAAGGGTGTTCTTACCTTTCCACCGAAGGAGTTCATGAAAAGACTCCTTTTAACAAAAATTAAATTCCCAATTTTTTTAGCCCTCTTTTTGAAACTATTACCATGGATAAAGAATGCGCGTGAGGAAATTTGTTTTCACTCTACAGGATAGGCAACTCCCTATCTCCGACGGCAGCTTATAGGGTGTTTCCGCGAGAGTAAAAAGGGAGAAGAAATAGGGGGCGAAAACCGGTTTTCAGGGGATGTCAACATGGCGTCCTAACGTGGCCAGAGCGGGCAGCCGGCAAGGGGAGAGGAAAGGGGGAAGGTAACTTGACGTCACGCGCAAAGACCCTATTCTGTATATACTCTGTTACAACATCGGTTGTCAGCACGCGCAAACCCACGTCTGTATGTGACGTAGCTTTGTACGTGCTGTCAAGAGAAAAAACTTCAGGATCTAAAATATCCGCCAGTTTTTTTTAGCTCCAGTGCACTCTAGGCCCTAGTTTCAAATACGCGTGAAATTGCCTACAGCCTATTACACGTATTTGAAACTAAGGCCTAGATGTCCGTGCACTCGTGCTAAAAAAACTCGCGCTTATTTTAAATCCTGAAGATCCTCAAGTTTTTTGTCTATTGTCAGCACGCATAAACCTAGGTTGCATAGAGACCTAGGTTTGCGCGTGCTGACAACCGATGTTGTAACAGAGTATATACAGAATAAGGTGCCGTCCGAGATAGGGTGTTGCCTATCCTATAGCGTGAAAACAAATTTCCTCAAGCGCATGCTATTACTACCGTGAATTGATAGAAGGCCGGAGACCAAGGAGACTGTATAATAGGCGATTTAAAAAATGACGTTTCACATGGGGCGCGCGCAGAAACGCGGGAGGGAAAAATGCCATCCATCTCCGCTTTCCTCCCCCATTACATCCTTTGTACAGGGAACTTTTTAAAAAGGCCTATTATATATCCTCCTTGCTGAAAGCTCTCTCTCCCAATAAACGTGTTTTTCCCCTACCAACCTCCCCCCTCCCCAAAGACCCTTCGCTCGGGAGAGAGGAAAGGGGAAGTAGTTTCTATCAATTCACTATGCCTCTGCATTCAAAAAGCCCGCGAAATTTAAACTACATTTCTTTCCTATCTCTCTCCTCTCCGGGCGAGACGCCCGTCTCCCTCCTCCCCCTCTCACTATATACCAGGCACGGCAGGCAGGCAGGCAGTTCACTCTCTACGTCGCGCTTTCAATTCGTTTCTCGGAGAGACCAAATTCTCCGTCAGCCCCCCTTTCAAAAACGTTACCAGTGCCAGTGGCTCTCTAAGAGCGTGGCGCACATGCGCAATCGGCGCAACCGAGAGAGAAAAAGTCAGAGAGGTTTGTTTACATTATTACGCGGCCGAGGCTTGAGTTTTACGGTGTCGTGTCGGACTGTCGGTGTCTCGGTGATACTCCGATACTCGAGCCGCTTCGCGAATCGTGCGTGCCTACAGTGCTTCGGCGACGGGTTTCTCTCCGAGCTTCTCTCTCTCCGTATCGTGTACGCGTCTGATAAAATAAAAAAATCAGGGGTTGGGGGGGGGTCTTGTGGCGTGGGCGTCGGGTTTTAAAAAATTCCGAAAAATTATAAAAGAAAATGATATTTGTATTTGGAAGGACGCTTATTTTGTAATTCTCTTCAAAACTATAAAAACGGTACAACTTTATGAATTTCGAAATACCCAGCAGCGGTTCCCACGGATGGGCCATGCCATTACAAAAGATGGGGGAGGGCTGCGACAGGATATAGGTAAAAAGGGGGGGCAGCTTTCGTGCACCTAAAAATTGAATCTTTACCCGGGATTTGTTAGTAAGCATGGTGAATGATGTTCATTTAAAAATTTCGTAATGGCAGTTCTAAGTATGCAAACGTCACACCCTTCTATCTCTTAGCTCAGTGTAATCCCACTACCAAGCGCGTAAGTATCCACTCTCATAAATGCGCGCCCAGAGAAAGGGATACATAGTTTACACCCCCTCTCTACCGCCACTAGTCTATAGGCAAAAATGTTATTTATATAAGTGAATTGCAACAAATTTACAAAACCCGTATGAATTCAAATAAAGGTTTACTAAGAAATCATTAAAATTATAAACATATTTACAAAACAAAACTTTAAACATATTTACAAAACAAAACTTTAAACATATTTACAAAACATAAAAACTTTAAACATATTTACAAAACATAAAAAGTATAAACGTATTTACAAAACATAAAAATTATAAACATATTTACAAAACAAAAAAATTATAAACATATTTACATAAATCTCCCACTTTAACCTTCCCCCCCCCTCAGGCAACTCTTTCAATTACCCCGGAAATCTTCCCGGTTGGAACCCTCGGTATTCCCCATCGGGGCTTGGAAATGATTCACGAATACGCCTTACACAACAGGCTGGCAAAACCATCCTGTTGCCAAGGCCGAGGAACCCAAAGAGGGATAGACATAGATTCGCGTAAGCTTGAAATCTCAAGTTTGCGTTATCTATGTCTAAATTCCTCTCTAGGATTAACTCGCCCCTGAGGCGCATCGTCAATATGAGTACCATTGGTTCCAAAAAAAATAAATGAAATTGTGGCCTGAGGGTTTCGCATTGAATGGTGCCCTGGATGTTACGACAGCACACATTCTCAAGCGCTGTTGGCATAGGCATACAGATTCCGCATAGGCAGAACTGTTGCCCCTGCGCGGGGGGTGAGGAAGGAGGGGGACATTCCCTCAATCTATCGCTAGTTTGTGTTTGTGGTGCGTCTCCGAGGCCAGGGTGGTCGTTTTCACGTAAAACTATTTCATTAAAACATTGAATATTATCAACCATTCATATTTTAGGCTTTGCAACTAAAATTGCATGAAAGAAACATGGAAGTTTGAAACTGATTTTAGTAGAATTGTGTGCGTGTTAGTTAGGGTTGGTCAAAGAGCGTTTACCCTAGGTTCGGGAACCTTATTCAAAGCAAGGAGGGTATAATGAAGAGGTGTAGAAGGCTGAGGTTGAGAGTTCTCGCTTTGTGCATTTTGCAGCATGCGGGCGTATCTTTCACTGCCCTCACATTGGTTGAAATATAGTAATCGGGGAATTTTAAACTTCCCCCTCTAACTTCTGTTCATTCAGCGCGCCATCGCTTTCGCCTCTCTCTTTCTATCCAAATCGGCCACTGTCTTCCCCTCTTAAATTTACCTTTAGCTTCTCTCTCTACAAATCGTGCGCGCGTCCAGGAAAGGCCAGACGCTTGAACCCTCTCTTAAATTTTACCGTAATTATAATTCCATAATTCCATGTAAAATTAAAAACGAAAAGCGAGAACTCTAAAAATGCCTTGTCAAAGCCGTTAGCTTCTACTTCTCTTCTTTCTATCCTCTTCGTTTAAAGTATAGGGTCCTCGCCTGTGACGTCATTTCATTCCCCTTTCTTGTCCCTTTGCTGTTTCCAGGAGTATGTCCTTTCAACGCTATATTCACTAACCCGTAAACCGGCTTTAGACCCCTACTTCTTATCCCATTTTTTTCACGCAAAGACCGTATACATAGTCGTGTTCAGTCAGAATGTTATATAGCATAGAAAGTAGGACTACTGAAGTCCAACTGAACACAGCTATAAATGTCTATGGAAAGAGACTTGGAAAGTCTCTGTTATTAGACAGTTAGAAAATGTCTTACTTTCTCCTAAAATGGCTTCCGTTTCCGGAATCAACCTGGCCAATCTTCGGAGAAGTCTATCTTTAGTGGTGATATCTAGACCGTCGATAACATCCTACAAAAATGTCGTTTACCTTTGAATGTAATTCAAAAAAATATATATATATATATATACGTACATCAACGGCTCTAGATATATTTTCACTAATAGACGGCCCTGCCTCGGCAGGCACTACCAAAACCGAAAATGCACCCCTCATCGCCGGGTCTTGCGCTTGTCGCACCCTTTTTAGAGCCGGTTGCCGTCTTGCCTGGGCACCGCGACTCCTACGTTTTTTAGGAGCAGGGGTGGGCTATAAAATTTATATTTTGTCCTTTACATCATATGAAAACTAAAAAAATGGGGCTGTCATTCAAATCATGCGTGCATGCAATATTTATCCTCGGATGCTTTATAAACTTATGTTAAAATGGTCTTTAAAGAAATCTGGCCAATGAACAAAGAATGACTTAGGCTAATTCCACGCTATGCCACGCTTGATGCGGCGGTCGCAACACTAAATGTCCCGGACCGTCAAACTGGCCTTATTTTATATTAATTTTAAAAAGTCAAAACCTAACCTCCAGCTCGGGAAGTTCTTCTGAGGAAGTATCTTCCTTGGGATCCGCATCTTGAGAATTCGAATCCTCGCTTCCTCTTTCCAATTCTTCGATGAGGTCCCGAGTTGGCTCCCCTGCTCTTCCCACAATTATTTGGGGGTCTGGGGCGCGGGAGGTGCTAGGTCTTTGCTGGTTTGTGCAAACTAGCACCTTTTTGCCCACAAACCCGCAGCTACATCGATCGGTGCACTCGACACCATTTGCCCTACATGGGCACCCTAGGCGCCCATGGGCTCGAGCACACACGGACCGACACGAACAACAATTAGAAAAGGGGTCGGCTGAACCCGATTTCATTGCAATTGGGAAGTCTTCCATATTTTTGAACCTTTGTAACGTTGCCCGGATATGTACGTTACAGGTCTCTCTACGAGCGCGATTTTAAGTAGCGAATGTAGGAGATGTTAAAAAGTGACTCTTCGTTTTGAGGGTAGAAATAGAACTGATATTTTATTATTCGGAACAACAGAATCCCCCAAGTCAACCTGTCATAAAACCATTCGGAGAGAGTTTCTTAACATTTAAATTTAGGTAGATTATCGGAAACTCCAATTAGTGCCTAATGGCATCCTAGTCCGGGAGGTCAGGGTCACGAGGACCACCCCAGCTAAGATGACAATAGGACACCCTAAAGGCATAGAGGGTTGGAGAGTATCGAGACGCGCGGCTTTTAGCGACTACACGGCGAGTGAAGTAGCCGCCCGTTACACCTTCTACTCTCAAGAACACAATTTTTAAAATGAAATGAAATGGTAGAGTGTTGGTTATGCCTGATTCGGCTGTGGGAAAAAGTGAAGCGAGCAATTTTAGCATGTTGGCGTTAAAATCAAAGGGGGTGATCACTTTTGGTTTCGTGCCTAATAACCAATGGATAAGGAAAAAGTAATCGTTGTAGACGCTGTACCTTTTACTACAATATAAGGATTATGCTTAACCTTTAAAGGGAGGGTGAAGTAGAAAATGAAGTGATTTTTTATCGATTCTTCTACCAATTAAAAAACCAGTCTGTATGGTGTAACATTCGGGAAATATTCCAGAGTGATTTTAAAATTAAAATTAGGTTCAGATTTTAATAATAATTTTAATTAAGGACATCCGACCAATCGCGTAACGCCCTGCCTTTTTGTTAACCAAATTCTTGTGTCACGCGCCATGTCTCGCGCCACGATTGTCACGTCGCGCGCAAATTTTATCAAATCTCGTGATAAATTTCATTCGACACGGAACGTGTCACGAGAATTTTGTTAACAGAAAGGCACGGCGTTACGCGATTGGTCGGACGTCCTTATTTAAAATTATCCTTAAAACCTGAGCCTAATTTTAATTTTAAAATTTTTCTGATGTATTTCCTAAATGTTTCACTATGAAGACTGGTCTTATAATTTGTACAAGAATCAATAAAAAATCACTTCATTTTCTACTTCACCCTCCCTTTTTTAAGTGGAGTGCACTTGATAGCGCTAACATCCTTACATATAATACCTTTGAACACGAAATCTGATAGTGATTAGCCCCTCGATATAATTATAGTCAGGCTTATCAGCTCCTCTTGTTGGTTCCCCCAAGTTTTTACTGTTGTGCTAAAAGCATTCACTTGGTTATTTTGTATACAAGAAGCTATGGGAAACCTTTTACTTTTAGAAGGACAGGATGGTTGCAATTTAGGGAGGGGGTTACAGAGTCAGGACCAATAAACTTAATGACTCATGGGACAGACAAGGAGATTGGTTAAAGAATTTTTAGCTTTCCGATGCTTTTGAAATGAAAGCAATAGCTTTTTACTGTTTTTCTACTACAAATTTGTCATAGCGTTGGTGTTGGGTAAAAAACTGAAGAAGTACAGTCAAAACAAAACTGGAGACTTCAGTTACGGTTTTAATATCCATTAAAAGCACTCAAAACGGTGTATCCCTCCCTCTAGGCGCCTGGCAGGGGGATGACACTGAGCTAAGAGCAAAGTAGTCCATACAAGAGCGCGACCAGAGGGAGGGATACACCGTCTACACCCCCTCTACCGCTAGTCCCGTTACTAGTCTATAGCCTTAGATCGTTGTTGGGTGATGTACAACCTTAGCACATTGGAAAGCACACGGACTAATGCAAAATGATTTTTGCCTTGTTTGAGAATGATAAAATAAAGGGTCTAGATAAAATTCATCCCCTCTCACCTTTAGAGAAAACGATGTATAGACATGGAGACCGGGGGAGTTCTCGCTAGCGAGCATATATCATTATTATTAAATTGGGCATGAAATTGTTTTTCACCATCAGCTATCAGCTTCATTTTTTGAAGCCAGCTGTTGATGTTTTCTGGGAGAGGACGCAAAAAGAAACTTTCGAAGAATTGTCGGGAAGGATGGACAGTCCAGGGCATTCCGCCATGTTTTGCACGTACACTTTGGCAGATACTGAATCAAAGAAAATCATAGCTATATCCAACAAAGACGTTCGACATGCTGAAGGGAAAAGCCCGAACATGGAGCTCCTGGCTTTCAAAGGTGCTTCCAAAGAGGTTCTGGAGCTTGGCGCCCAACACAATGTCAAAGTGTTGGAAGTCGTCACAGATGCTCATTCGGCAATTTCAGCTGAGCTAAGTTAGTTTGAAGCACGACATTAACGTTTGGCGATTTTAGAATGCATGGTATATTTATGAAAAAAAATTTATTTGCGACTATTCGTAGGGAAGGAGGATTCTTGTTTGCCAGGTGTAAAACACTCGTGGGACACGTGGCATGGTGGCAAAATAATATTAAAGAGATTGAACGAAGTAAATATGTTTCCATTTTTAAATCTCTTGTCACACCCTTTATTAAGTGAATGAAACAGAACGTGTTTCATGTAGATTGGACTGAAATCTAAAGAACATAGAGATTTATGTCACTGGGCTCCTCTACTACGTAATCATTTCTGGTGGTGCTCCAAAAATTGTCAAGGACAGGTCTTCACTATGAAGGTATTGTGCTATGATTACCTTGAATGAATCTTGAAGAACAGGTGGTCAATTGAAATCCAAATATTTATAGAGTTTGTGGTTGACTTGTCTCCACCATGTTATCAACGAGCATGAGTGGCACTTGGAGATAGGCATGTTCAATCATTGCGACCATGAACCTTTAACTGAAGAGCAGCTGGAAAAACACCCCTGGTTACAAGCCAACTCTCCCACTTTCTTAAAATTAAGAAGCGAAGTTATGAGGAAGTACCTCTTGAAAAATATGGGATACTTCACAAACTTTAGGTATGCGTGAGTACATAGAGAGATGAACTGTACCACCATTCATCACGCGCAAATCTTGTTTGTTACAGGCACACAGGCTTTCTCGAAAGTTACCACAGTCTAATTCTAATGTATGCCCCAAAAAGAATCGCTTTTGGGTATGTCTAACTTTGTTTCCATCGTAATCACATAGTAATTTTTGTCTGTGATGTAGCTACTGGGGCTACCAAATAAGGATTAAATTAGCCGCCATAGACCACAACAAGCACTGTGGAAGGCCTCGGGCTTATAGACAAGATGGACAGCCAAAGTAAAATTTCATTAATATACTTATTATAGCCTATGTGTTTGTGAAATAAGCATAACGGTCATAAATGTGTGGATTCCAGAGATACACGTGCCTACAGTAAACGAACGCAGGCATGGTACATTGTGCCAATATATGAGAAGAAAAAATATTCTTATATTCCGGAATTAATGCGGATCATTTTCGAACAGAGGGGAAACTTCAAGGTAAAAATAAAATCTGTTCTTTTTCAGCTATAAATTTATTATGATTTCTAGGGGTCATTGAAACAAAAAGTACCACTGGATGCTGATCACCCGTTAAGGATTGCCAAAACCAGAGGAATGGTAGAAGCCTCTTCAAAGGAGGAATTAAGAGAGAAACAGATATCTCGATTTTAAATAATAAGTAATAACTAAATTTCTTGGGAAATGACCGCAAAGCGACCCCCCACCACCCTAATAACTCGTAAGTCATAGGAAGGGAAATTTGCGGTCATCGTGCACTGTCAGTCCTTGAAGGGAAATGAAATCACTTTTCTAATGTCAAAAATAAACTTCAGCAATCCACGAAATAAGAAGTTTCGACAGTTGGAATGCTGAGGAATCAACGCTTATTAGGCTTGGGATCCTAGACATAAGAGACCCAACAAAGGCTTGGCATCCTAGACATAAGAGACCCAACAAAGGCTTGGGATCCTAGACATAAGAGACCAAACAAAGGCTTGGGATCCTAGACATAAGAGACCCAAGAAAGGCTTGGGACCCTACACATAAGACACCTGAAAAATCCATCACCACCCTCTTCTTTGGACCAACGTTAGTCGTCCTCATCACCAACGGGTAGGTAAGATGGTGCCTGCATGACACAATCACTGCTATTTAGTATCAGCTCTGGCTTGATATTGATGGCCTGAAACTGACGAAACAGTTTGTTGATGGTCCTTGCAGGTCTTGAGCTAGGGACCTTGTAATGGATGCAGCGAGATGGCGTCATTTGGCATTAGTGACCTTTCATCCCGCATATACCCGCTTAGTCGGTATCAGTTAGGGGCGGCATGGTTTGGGCTGACTTGGCGGTATACCGATGTCTCCTTGGTCACTTAGATGGACAACACATCCCCATACGATAAAGGACTTCAACCGTCGAAATAAAAGAGAACCAAAGCACGTAACGTATTATTACTTATTAGACTCTAAACTTGGCCTTAATACATCAGTTCAAGGGGCCGGATACCTTCCCGCAATTGGAAGCGCCTGAGGAGTTATCCACATCGGAGGTATCAGCGTGGAAGAACCTGCATACCAATGTACCGTTACCATATCTGGATGAGGAATGTACCGAACGCCCTGGAAGCGGAGTCAACATGATGCGCTAGTATCGAACGAGAAGCCTAAGTTCCTGTGCCACAAGCAACCAAGATAGAACCCGAGTCGTACTGTATCTTAAGCGATCATACAGGCTCGAGAAGAGATGCTGTAAAGGAGTTTTCCTCCGCGGTCTAACCCGGTTTCTCCTTTCCATAAAAACTTGTAGTGGTTAATGGTACTAGTTAGTATGCTGTGGCATAGGGGCTAGCCACCACCCCTCTATGCAATGTAAAGGGACCCACCCTAAAACAAGCCACAGGCTTGTTTTAGAAATCCCTTCATAGACAAAGCCTAGTTATTATTATTAGTCCATCAGAACATATTAATCAAAAATGTCTTGATTAGAATCAAGACCTAAAAAGTATCGATAAGACTGAGGTTATCACTTGTCTGAAGGATCAGATATTAATTTTTCTTTTTTACTGAAACTTAAATGCATGCTTAAGAAAAAACAACGTTCCATTACCGTTTTCCGTTGAAATAAATTATTTTACTGGTAATCAATTTCAAAAATTTACTTATCTCGGCATTTCGACCACAATTCCATTCCCCGAAAACATTTTATCATTACATTAATTACTTTTGGGAGAGTACGTGTATGATTTTGCGTTTTAAAAGGTTCCTAAAGACGTTACATCCCCATTCGTGACCGGCACGCTTCGCAGTGGAAAATATTAATTATTCTAAAACCAATGGCGCCAAATTCAATAGGGACACTAAGATTTTTACTCGCGGTTTTGCAAAATGATGTAATATCAAGTGTACTTTAGTCAACCGTCGTATTGTTCTTTCTCATAGTTCAGGGCATGATCAGTGTTACTGCCCAATTTCTCTCTCTAGTTTCTAACAATGGTTAGAGACTATTCGATATGGCACGGACAACGTTATATACATTTGTAAATTCTAAGTAGCACAAAAGGAAAACAAATCCAATTTTTTTATATTTTGGTTTCCATTAAATAAACTCATGATAGTAGTTATAACGAACAGAAAGTCAAGGGAATGGCACCGGTAATGAGCAGCAAAAAGAGAGGAAAGTTTGCTTCAAGTTAGCAGAGGGACATAGTAGTGAAAATGGTAATTTAGAATTTTGTTCGTTCAAACCTTAATATATCATGAAAAATTCAAGTGAGGAGGCGGCACTACCAAGAAAGATTGATTTTGGCAGATAACAGCGAAAAAATTATGTTCTACACACACAGGGACTATGGGAGAGTTTCTAGGCCGAGGTCGCACATGATGAAATTTCAACTCCAGTTTACATCAATTCTGCCTGGTCGTACTAGTGGCAGGTTAAGCTATAGTTTGCTCAGGTGCTGTTAGTCTCGAAAGGGTAATATAGTGCTTGAAACTTTTAAAAGGTTCTTGTCATGGCTAAACAGACCGCTATTACAGTTTTTTTTATTGTTTTATAGGTTATTTTGACACGTTATCTCCCAAAAGTAATTAATGTAATGATAAAATGTTTTCGGGGAATGGAATTGTGGTCGAAAAGCCGAGATAGTTAATTTTTGAAATTGATTACCAGTAAAATAATTTATTTCAACGGAAAACGGTAATGGAACGTTGTTTTTTCTTAAGCATGCATTTAAGTTTCAATAAAAAAGAAAAATTAATATCTGATCCTTCAGACAAGTGATAACCTCAGTCTTATCGATACTTTTTAGGTCTTGATTCTAATCAAGACATTTTTGATTAATATCTGTTCCTTCAGTCTTCATTTTAATTAAGAATGTTAAGAAACTGTTTTACATTTTCAAAATCTGCACTAAGCAGAAGCATAGTATCATATTAGCCCCCGAGAATTGGCCGAGCCCTATAAGAGTCAGGCGTTACGTGGAAAGGGCTCCAAACACTTGCACCAAATGACTTCCCAAACCAAGTTTACTAAGTTTACCTTCAAGTTCTAATACTCATAATTTTATGGGAAAAACCCGTATTAAGGGGCTATACATTGGTCACGTTAATATAAGGAGTCTTAAAATCCATATTACTGATATAGTTAATATATTGTTTAAACATAATATTGATATTTTGACGATCACCGAAACATGGTTATCTGCTCTCATACCAGACCTTCCTCTAGCCATTAACGGATATACTTTAATTAGAAAGGACAGAATTAACAAACGAGGTGGTGGGATTTGTGTCTATTATAAAGATCATTTAACTATAAATATAAAATCTCTTGGATACACACAGCCCAAGAGTTCATCTCTTGAATTTTTATGGTGCTCTCTATACGAAAAAAATACAAAACCTACTAATATAGTATGTTGTTATTGTCCGCCAAATCTTGAATATAAAACCACATTCGAAGACTTAGGTACAGTGATCGCACTCATACATGAAGACACCACTCAAGAACTTCTTATTTTGGGCGATTTTAATACTGACTTAACTCAAACGCAGACTCCAAAAACCAAATCACTGAAGGCAACATTAAACACATATAGTCAACTGATCACCGAACCTACACGAATAACTTTAACTAGTGCAACTCTCATCGACCGCTTCTATACTTCTCACCCTCAGAACATTAAATATTGTACTGTGATTCCCAATGGTGCATCAGACCATGATTTAATTATGTGCATTCGCAAAAAATCGTGTCCACGACCGCAAAAAATTATAACCAAAATTAGAAATATGAGGCATGTTCGGGTGAATGATTTTATAGTATCCCTTACGACAGACTTAGAGAAGCTAAATATTATTGAAATTAATCAGGCCGTCACTCAGTTAAATGATATATTGATGTACAATTTAGATAGTTTTATGCCACTAAAGCAATGCCGTAAATTTATTAACCAACCACCATGGCTCACTAACGAAATAAAAAATATAATGCACGAACGTGACATTGCAAAAAAGAAATCCCATTTAAACCCTTCAAAACTATTAACGTATCGGAACCTAAGAAATACTGTTAATTTAATGGTTAAAAAATCTAAAAATAGTTTCTTTAAAGATAAGGTTGCCAAATCACCTGATTCAAAAAGCATTTGGAAAAGTTTGAAACCATATATAAAAAGTAAAAATAACACTGTCACATCCCTGTTAGTTAATGACAATATAGTTACAGAAAACAACGATATTGCGAGATTATTTAACGACCATTTTACCAAAAATCAGGCCATTCAAAAAGTTGACCCGTACTGTTTTACTCCTTTCAATCATGAAATATCAGAATTCTGTTTTCAGGAAGTTTCAGAAGATATGATTTTCAATATATTAAAGAAACTCCCAAATAGTAGAGCCATAGGTACAGACGGCATCTCAGTCTGCCTGTTAAAGGGTATAGCAATTCTTATCGCCCCAATTCTAACCAAAATTGTTAATCTATCATTTTCAACTGGAACCTATCCAGAAAAATGGAAAGAAGCTAAGGTGGTACCACTTTATAAATCAGGTGATCATATGGATTTAAATAATTATAGAGGTATCTCTATTCTTCAAACCATGTCAAAAGTTATAGAAAAATGTGCACACCACCAAATTATGAAATTTGCCCTCGATAATAGTCTGTTTAACAACATGCAATCAGGTTTCGTGCCTGGACATTCTACATTAACTGGGACAATAAATTTACATGAACGAATAATTGACGGACTAGAACATGGTAGATACGTAGGCATAGTTTTCATCGATCTTTCTAAAGCTTTTGATTGTGTTGACCACCAAATCCTCCTAAAAACACTTAAAAGTTGCAAACTCAATAGTTCCTCGATTAAATGGTTTAAATCTTACCTCGAGCATCGTAGACAACAAGTGTATCTCAATGGATGTTATTCTAACTTCGAACATATTAGAGCAGGGGTGCCCCAGGGCAGCATATTAGGCCCCTTGTTATTTAATTTATATACCAAAGACAACCACCTAGCGGTGAAAGAATCTGTTTTACTCGAATATGCCGATGATGAGGCTATAATTAATTCTGATGGCGATGTGAAATGCCTAATCTCCAAACTGGAAACAGACATAAATGCGTTGAAAAGGGCACTGCTGACAATTGGCCTTAGAATTAATGTTCAAAAAACAGTCTTCATGATATTTTCTCCATCGCAAAATAAGAAACTGGACGTTGAGAACATTAAATTCTTAGGAGCCACTGATATACAAAGAGTCTCTGTGGTCAAGTACTTGGGCATATATATAGATGAAAACTTAAACTGGGTTAATCACATCGATTACACATGCAAAAAATTAAAAAAAAGAATTTGGATGCTATACCCCTTATTTTGTGCCCTTGATAAAAAATCCCTTAGCATTCTATATAACGCTTTGCTCCAACCAATCTTTGACTACTTAGACATATTATATGGCACTGCCTCTAAAACTAACTTAAAGCGACTTCAAGTATTACAAAACAGTTGCGCGAAGCGTATTTTACGAAAAGACAAAAGATTCTCGGCTACGGAAGCAAGGTCTGAACTTGGGTGGTTGGATTTGTCCAAAAGACAGGAGTTACATATTTTGAAATTTATGTTTAATATCATTAACGGTGAAGCACCAAATTATATAACTGATATATTTCATAATGCCCTCAATGGCCCTAAAAAACATATAACCAGAGGTAGTGAACATAATCTTTATGTTGAAAATTCCCAAAATAAATTTACACAGAAAAGTATTAAAAGTAGAGGCGTGAAGTTATGGAACTCTTTGCCAGAAGTAATTAAAAAATCAGACACAAGGGCAACTTTTATAAATGGAATGTTAGCCTTCTTGAAAAATGATGCATAATGATTTGAAATTTATATTATTTATTTATATTATTTATTTATATTATATTGGATTATAATTTAATTTGTCGGGACTCTCTTGTAAACCAGATCTATCTGAATGTGAATATCCCTATTAAAGCTTATTATTATTATTATTATTATATATAAAGGGGACCATAACTTTAGCTCAATCAGACATTTATTTATAATGATACTTAAAAAAAACGTAAATCAATAAAAGTTTGTATTCTTATTGTAATTAACATAATACCAATTTTTTACCCCAGAAATAGGACCAAGTTGACAATTTTACAAGATTTTTAAAAATGCTGATTTATGTCCGTTTAACATTTAGCTCAAAATTGTCATAAGGCCAATATGAAATTCGGATATCCTTAAAACTTCACAAAGACGATCCGAGATTGTCAATTTCAAACATTTATGTAACAAAAACTAACGTCTGTTTGATATTAAGCTAAAAACCTTAAACAAAATATAGTCAGGGCTACCCTACAAGTACCTACAAGCACCCGGAGCAAGTACCTACAAGCACCCGGAGCAAGTACCTACAAGCACCCACAAGCACCCACAAGTACCTACAAGCACCCACTTGTACCTAGAAGCACCCACAAGCATCCACAAGTACCTACAAGCACCCACAAGTACCCACAAGTACTCACAAGTACCCACAAGTACCTACAAGCACCCACAAGTACCTAAAAGCACCCACAAGCATCCACAAGCACCCACAAGCATCCACAAGTACCTACAAGCACCCACAAGTACCCACAAGCGCCCACAAGTACCCATAAGCGCCCACAAGTGCCCACAAACACCCACAAGTACCTAAAAGCAATCACAAGTACCTACAAGCACCCACAAGTACCTACAAGCACCCACTAGTACCTACGTGCACCCACTAGTACCCACAAGTACCTACAAGCACCCACAAGTACCTACAAGCACCCACAAGTACCTACAAGCACCCACAAGTACCTACAAGCACCCACAAGTACCTACAAGCACCCACAAGCACCCACAAGTATCCACAAGTACCTACAAGCACCCACAAGTACCTACAAGCACCCACAAGTACCTACAAGCACCCACAAGTACCTACAAGCACCCACAAGTACCTACAAGCACCCACAAGTACCTACAAGCACCCACAAGTACCTACAAGCACCCACAAGTACCCACAAGTACCTACAAGCATCCACAAGTACCTGCAAGCACCCACAAGTACCCACAAGTACCAAAGGCAGTTGGTTACATAATTTATTAGTGGGGGGGGGACCTTTTCCAACTTAACTTGTTAGCTCACACAAAGCTAGGTCCCCTTGTTTTTCAACCACCACGAAATATGAACCAACTAGCCTTAAAAGTGCTAACATCATAAACTGTCTCTTTACACTGCTTAAATATCGCAGATTGGAATGGTTTTGAAAATTTAAATTTAAACATACTTAGACTTAATTATAGTCAATGAAAATTGCTTAGCGGAATGTTAGGTGTTGTACCTTCCATTTAAAACCGTTTTCAAGTCTAACAAACGTATAGTTTTTCTAACATCGGAGCCACCGGATCGTTTTTTTCAGAAAATTTCCCATGTTATTTCTATGGGAAAAATTCCTGTTTTTCAACAAAAGGTGTGATGAATTTTATGGAAATGAAAACTACCCTAAGCAACTTTATTTTTTATAAAATTAACTAATTAATGGATCTCTTTGAAATTTTAACCACATATTGTGGGCCAGAAATTTAGTTCTGTGGAATTTTTTCAAAACAGTTAATGCAAAATACAAAAAAAACTACATCCAAACAAAAAACCCTCCTTATACATTAAGGGCAGTATGAAGTCATATCTAAGAGAGCTACCGCTCTCTCAGAATATATCAACCAATTTTTAAATTTAAATTAAATACAAAATTTTACTTCCTAATTTTTACCTACTACTATTTTGTTTAATAATTATATATTTGTCATGCCTAATAGGATTATCGATTGTAACATTTTATATTTCTGTATAATTATCATATGTGAATGTGTTTTTTGGGGAACAAGTAACGAACGCCGCCACGAGGCGTCGTTTTCCCTTTTGACCTTTGATCCCGAATATACGCGCTTAGTCGGCCTAGTCACTTTTCATTTAGGTGCGGCATGGTTTGGGCTTAGTTGGCGGTATACGGGTGTCTCTCACTTCGACGGAAAACTGTTGGAATAAAAGAACTAATAGCCCAGGACTTTTAGGGTTTGACCTAGAACATTTGAACATAAAGATGAAAATTGGTACATATTCTGTTTTTGACCTGACAAAAAATATACTAAAAGTCCCCTGCTGTAGAGCGCGAGCTTTCGCCGCCATCTTGGAAAATGGCCGCCGGGAATGCCAGCTACAATGTATTCCACGTTCTTCTTCAAAAAATATGAAAATTGGTACACATTATTATTGTAACCACTTGAACATCATGGCAAAGGTTTATAGCTCTGTGTTCAATAGTTTGGCCGCCATATTGGAAAATGGCCGCCGTTAATGCTAGGTACAGTGTATTTCACCATGTTGTTGGAAAATTATGAACATTGATATGTATTACAATCGGAGCTTTGTGAACCTCATAGTGAAATATTGAAGCCATTAATCAGATAGTTTGGCCGCCATGTTGGAAAATGGCCGCCATCAATGTCATATAGATACAGTATATGGTTCAAAAATTATGAAAATTGGTAATAATTATGTTGAAGACCGTCTTATCATCATACTTGAATATTGAAGACGTGCTACTGATAGTTTGGGCGCCATCTTCGAAAATGACTGCTGGAAATGCTAAATATATTTCAAATATATAAATCTTTTTGAAATTCCTTTTATGAATAGATGATTTTCATTAACGTAATAAACAACAAAAAATGGATATCTCGAAGTCGAAATTATCGACGCCATCTTTAAAAATGGCCACATGAAAATCATAGCCCTAAATTCTGAAAGAAAGAAAAGTTATTCTAAGCTGTTATTCTCAACATGTTGATTAGAGAATATGATTTAATATGGGGTTTATACATTCTACTGTTGTTTAAGATTAGAATTTAGACAGATCTCTAGCATTTCATACATATTCATCGTCATCCTGAAGATTTTTCATAATAATTGTATGTCACAACCCTTGATTAGGCGCTACACATAGCTGGGGCCTTATCAGCGCCCCTACCCATCATATTCCAAATTGAACCTGCGGAACCGCCGTCATGGTACAGGGGAACGGCCAGTGGGACCGATAAACGCCACTTGAGCAGGTGACAGAAGCTGGACACCGTCAGCGGCGAGCCCAGTCAGGAGGTGGTCGGTGACAGGGAAGGATTAAGGGAGCAGAAGACTTGAGGGGACGGGGAAGTTCTCTCCAAACACAACATAGCCATACGGCCCAAACAAATAGTGTATCCGCGACCCCTAGAGGGTTGCCAATAGCGGGGGCGAGCCATGGCAACACCTGGGTGGGGGCGAAACCAAGGAACTCCCAAACCATCACACCGAACTCGGGCCCCGTCCGCCACGACAAGTCCTTTGAATTAAAAAGGTTAAGAGAACACTTCTTTCATTTACGTGCTGTAATTGGGTGTGGTTATGATAAGGCGTGGTTTAAAGTAATGACAGATAATCAACGTCTTACAAATTTGTTGCGCTTTTTAATGACCATATTGCATCTAAGGAAGCCATAGCTGCTGCCGAAGAGAGATTCTTTTCGCTTTTTTTAGGGCGATAATTGACACGTCACGCTTCAACTATGTAGATATTGCACACACATACTGTCAAGTCCTCATTTGATCCCACTAAGCTTCATCCAACAACCGACGCCGCAAAACTACATTTTTTCCGAGCTAGTCTTCAAGTCCAAGAATAGCTAGGAAATGATTTAATCCCGAACAGTGGGGATTGGTTCGCGATCGCGAAAGTCGAAGACCCATTCACACCATTCTCCTTCCGGCATCAGATGAACTTATACAACTCAGTATTTGTACCTGCAGTCTGCAGAACATCTTGTATAAAGAACTGTGAATGTAGACGATCTGGATTAGCTTGCTGGGCAATGTGTGGTCATTGTCAAGGTATTAGCCGTAATAAAAAATCTTCATGATGACGAGAAATATGAACGAAATGCTAAAAATGTGCCTTCCTAATCCTTAACGACACTAGAATGCATATACCCCATATAAAACGGTTTTTCCTAACCAAAATCCGAGTAATATGGCTTTCCTTCTCTTTTTTCCAAATTTTTAGGATAGTAATATTTCAGTGACCATTTTTGATGATGGGTCGATTATATAGACTCGAAAATAGTTATTTCAGGGCTCCCAGAGTACCTATAATACCTATAAATACCTATAATTCCGAGATGGTCCTATAAAAACCTATAATTCGTTTTATCCTATAACACCTATATTTTAGATATGTTGGTTAAAAAACACTACGAAAGTTCAAAAACAATCCAAAATTTTTGATTATTTTTCTGAGGAGGTGACGTTTTAAACGCCGTTTTAGCGAGATCACGTTTGACCAGACACAAAAATCGAGGAGGTCGCTTCGCTCGCTCCCCAATGTTTTAAGTTAAATATTCAAAAAGACGATTTAAATGCAATTGTTCAGTTATTTGGAATGGAGAGCTTTCAGTTGGAGGAGGAGCTTAGTCTCGTGACTTAATTGACGCTGCCATATTGGTGGGGTTAAAGCAGGAATGAAGCTGAGGCCAACCAATATGGCTACCAGAACAGCGGTACGACTTTGAAGGGTGTGACGTGGGAGCTAACAGTTCTGACCCTGAAACGTCACACCCTTCTATCTCTTACTGGAGTTTCATCCCCCTAACGGTTGGAAACAGTATTCTACGCGCAAAAATGCCAACCAGAGAGGGGCTGCGTGACGTCAGACTATCTCTTCCCCCTAGCCAGTTGTTAGCTCCCTATCCCATCTGAAAGCTCTCTATAATAACAATTAGGCCTAAACATGTCAGGGAAAATCGTAATAAAAGTCGGACAAAATCTGAAAAAGTCAGGGAATTTGAATCTTAAAATTAACCCTGAACTAGTCCAAATTCTAGAGTACCTGACATTTAAAATAATTAAAAAATGTAAGGTAGTTAACTATAAAAATTTCAGGGTAAATAATTTAGTTGCTACATTATTAACGACTCGTCCAAAGTTGATTAACTATTGATTATATTTTTATAAATATGTTTAAAAGTTCTAGTCTACTCTCGAATATAATATACTTCCTGTAAAACTCCAATAATTCGTAATTTTAAACGTATAAAATTTACATAACATATGTTTGAACCTCTAAATTGATCATTTTTGGACCTATAAATATCCTATAATTTTGGCGTTTCAGACCTATAATACCTATTATTTTTGTGCACTAAGCGCTGGGAGCCCTGTTATTTTTATGGTGTTTTATACGTTCATGAAAATTATCTACTCAATAAAAAATATCGAAAAAATTTATATATCGGTAATATATTTGGCACTTCGAGCAGTCAATTTCAAAAATGGCGCCCAAACTATCAGTAGCACGTCTTCAATATTCAAGTATGATATTTAGACGGTCTTCAACATAATAATTACCAATTTTCATAATTTTTGAACCAAATACTGTATCTAAATGGCATTGATGGAGGCCATTTTCCAACATGGCGGCTAAACTATCTGACTAATGGCTTCAATATTTTACTATGAGGTTCACACAGCCCTGATTATAATACCTATCAATTTTCATGATTTTCCAACAACATGGTGAAATATACTGTACCTAGCATTCACGGCGGTCATTTTCCAATATGGCGACCAAACTATTGAACACAGAGCTGTGAAATTTTGGCATGATGTTTATGTGGCTCCAATCATAATGTGTACCAATTTTCATAATTTTTGAAGAAGAACGTGGAATACTTTGTAGCTGTAATTCCCGGCGGCCATTTTCCAAGATGGCGGCGAAAGCTCGCGCTCTACAGCAGGGGACTTTTAGTATATTTTTTGTTGGGTCAAAAACAACACACGTACCAATTTTCATCTTTATGTTCAAATGTTCTAGGTCAAGCCCTTTTTTGGAGTATCTGTCCTGGCCTATAAAGGACGTAACGTATTATTTAATTATTAATTAATGGACTCTATAGTAGTAAGATGTTTTCTCTGGCCCGCTAACTAGCTTTAATGTACGGATTGTAGGATTTGGTCTGTTACAGCCTTACTGGGCTCAGCAGATGGGATATTAGGCTTAATAGACACCTGCATTTGATAGACGTTGATACTCATTCTTTGCTGCAGCTACAGTGAGGGTGCACAATATGTATTTGGCATCAGTGGTGGGACGTGACTCCTCCCACAATAATAATGACTATGATTAAAGGGTTCCACATCCACAAGTCGCTTGGTAGGGATGAAATGACACTACCTAGCTTAAACCGCACTAGGTGAAAGTAGCGCCATTGTCGCGGAGCAAGAATTTTCCAGTGGAAATTATATAAAAGGAATGGCCGACCGACTTGTGCAAAGTGATAGTCTTCTGCACATATCAAAATATATTTCCACTGCATATTTTGAGTTTCTATTTTAGAATCAGATACCGCGGTGAACTTCTTGCAAGGTTTTATAATAATTTGGAATTTTTAATTAGTTTATTGCGTGCATAACAACATACATAAATGTACTTTTCATAGTCATACACGCGTTAAATTATATTAATTTAAAATATTTACTAGCTAACAATTATATCTTTTTCCTTTTAAGACAAAAGTTATTCATTAGATAAATAAAAGAATTATATAAAGTTTTAAAATCCTATATCTTTGACTTTCAGAAGAATCGTCAATAAAATGTGAAAATAATAAAAATGTTAATGTCAAAATTTAAGGTTTTAACAATCATGTCCTTGTCTAGCCTTCCAATAGGTATTTAGTTATTTAAAATCTAATATAGATCATTAGTGGCATTATAGATAATAATAATAATAATAATAATAAAGGCTTTTTATTGGAACAATCATTAAGGTGGAGTCCTTATTTACAATGATGTCCAGAGTTAATTTAATAAATAAAAGTAATAGATAATAACTTAGATTAAAAGTATAGAGCCTGCTTACAGATAATTGCAGCCTCATTGGTCAAAGTAGTAGTTGTAGTCCGTGGTATTTATATTTGCGACTTCCGTCGCGGAGGAGTATTTTCGAGTATTGGATATAAATGTATGTATATTTTTGAAAGTAATTGGTTTATTTGTTCACTTTGTTTATATATTGGAAACCGAGGGGTCCGTCATTCGAAAAAAAAAGGTACGGGATTTTTATGGATTTTTACGTATTTTTTTATTTAAATGGATTTGTCAACTTTTTATAAAAATCCAAAATCCAGTAGGATTTTCAAAAAAACCGTTGTGTTTTTGAATTTTTTCATGGAATTTCGTATTTTTTCTCGGGATTTTGTATTTTTTTCGGAATTTTGCATTTTTTTTCGGGATTTTGTATTTTTTCGGGATTTCGTAATTTGTTTTGGGATTTCGTATTTTTTTGGGATTTCGTATTTTTTTTAGGATTTTGTATTTTTAACTGTAATTTGTATCGTCTTCCTGGATTTGTGAATTTGAAAATTTTGGATTTTTTTGTGGATTTTCACAAAATTTGGGATTTTTTTGTGGATTTTCACAAAATTTGGGATTTTTTGTGGGTTTTCACAAAATTTATGATTTTTTTGTGGATTTTCACAAAATTTGGTATTTTTTTGTGGGTTTTCACAAAATTTGGTATTTTTTGTGGGTTTTCACAAAATTTGGTATTTTTTTGTGGGTTTTCACAAAATTTGGGATTTTTATGTGGATTTTCACAAAATTTGGGATTTTTTTGTGGATTTTCACAAAATTTGGGATTTCTAAAAAAATTCGAACACACTCCCGGATTTAACATGTTATTTTGGATTTCTAAAAAATTTTCGGAATTTTTTGATTTTTTTCTGGATTTTTGGATTTTTTACATAATTTTATATATTTTGAAACTTTTGAAAGATCTTCGGATTTTTCAAAAAATACAAAATCCTTTTTGTATTTTCACTGGAATTTTAGATTTGTTTTTGGATTTTTCCCCGAGCGTACGGGATCTTTTTGGCAATGACGGGCCCCTCTCGTTGGAAACACTAAGTTGTCCCTTTGATTACGTGTGGCAGAATTGGGCTCAAACATGTTTATTTGCTATTACAATTATGAAACTGAATTAGTCAAACGCAAAGGTGAATCTATTTCTTTTCAACGTCAATAAAGGATCAATGTATTGTATTTGTGGTTTATCATTATAATAAGCACAAGTGTAAGTCACTGAACTAAATTAAATACTTACTAAAATAGGACGAATGCATTTCAATATAGTGGCTATGTAGGTTCACATCCGCAAACCAAAATTTTGGAATAAAAAGAGTATAAAACAAGCGTTCAATATAAAACTATTTTATTTTTTTCCCGAGGGACCGAACATTCTCAAATATAATAAGTATAGCTTACACCTTCAATTGAGTTTAGACCATCTAAATAATCAAAATCAAACCACCCTTTCACAGTGTGAAGTCTTAGAATTATAAACAACCCGCGCCTTCAAACCGTCGTCTGCTCTAAGTCTAAGCTGTTAAATGGCAACTTATGTCCAGCACTGGTACCAAAAAATGGTCTGATCATAAACCAACCTTAAAAATTAAAGGTGGCAGCACATTCTCTGATTTTTTTGAAGCTGTGCGGGCAAGTAAAACTCTAGGGGCGAATCGTGAGCAGATTTCCGCTTTAAGGGTTAACCATAGTTTTATACCTATTATCATTGAAAGAATCCCTGTTAAACATTTTATCAACTGAATTAACAATTCTGACTCATTAAGTGGCTGAAACTTTTAAGCAATGGTCTCTTAAACCATACTATGGGAATTTCCCCCTTAATGAAAGAAAATAGTTAAAATCTTATAACAATATCTTGTCAAGATATAATTACTTTAAGTTTTTCTTAATACCTCAAATATTCCCTATAAACTGATGATTACTATCACTTCTCCCTCTCACTCTAACCATATTAAATCTAATTAACATAACTTTTAATAAATCCTTAAGATCAGAGAAACATCTTAGAAAAAAAAATATTAAAAAAACATTAAACTGAAAATGATAACAAATCTTTTTTCTACATTAGACCCCTCAACTTCATCTAATTTATCAATAAACTGATTATCACTATTTATCCCATCTCTTATACTACCCCACATTTTTTGGACCAAAAATAATTCAATTCAATTAATGTTTAATGTCTGCATAATAACATGCTTGCGCACTTTTTACAATTATACAGAGTAGTTATATTAGTTTTTATAATTTTCCTATGTTAGTCGTTCAACAAAAACAAAAAGGTAAAATATCCAATTCTATAAATTTTCGTTATTTAGTAAAAGTTTTCATCGCTTTTTATTATTATTATTATTAAGTCATTAATGCAATTTTTAATTCTCTTTTGAATTTCTGTTGGTTATTTTCAAATATATCTAGACGGTCGGCAATTTTGTTATAATGTCTTTGGGCTCTGGTTACGGGGTTCAGATTTGAATTAGTTTTTATGTAAAAGATTTCTTTGCATCTTGTTATTAGGTTTGGTACTCTAAAGTGTATATTTTCGAACAGTTCCATACAGTCAACGCGGTTGTGAACTATTTTATATAAAAATGTAATTTCCATATATTTAATTCTATTTTCAATGGTAAGTATATTTAATTTCCTTAGAGTTTCTATGTAATCAAGCTGACCCTGTGCTGCAAAGTATATTTTAAATTGTTTAACAAACTTTCTTTGTATGCGTTCGAGTTTTGTTATATTATAATTAGCAGTGCCTCCCCATACGAGAGCGCAGTATTCTAGTTTTGGTCTTACGATTGCCGTATATAGTTGAGTGAATACCTTTGCACTTCTAAGTTCCCTTGAAATTCTAAGAATACCATATAATTTTCTAAGTCCCTCAGAAATCGTTATGTCTATGTGTTCCCGGAAATACAGTTTCTTATCTAGCCATGTGCCCAGCGGCCGTATTCTGCAGAAAAGTTAAGCTCCTCCTTCTGCCCTTGGCTCTCTGATTCGACCGTCAACCATTGCCCTTGACCTTTTAATTGGCTACGTCTACCGATGACGTTCCTTGCCTTGGCTCAGTGATTGGTGCAAATTCCGCGCAGACTCAGATGTAAACTATCAAATTATACACCAAATTCAAAATGTTTTTTCATAAACTGACAAATGAGTTACCGGTTAAACACCGGTTTTAATGGTTGCTTCGGTAACATTCTGTGCTGAACGCTGTCAGCCTCTCACAGCAGACGACAGTTACCATTCCTTTGACCACTGCTTTGATTAAAGTTAAGTAAAAAGTAGCGAGTGTAATTTATTAAGTATTGAACTAATTTCTTTAATTGTTACAGGTTTAAACTAATTTCTTTAATTGTTACAGGTTTAAACTAATTTCTTTAATTGTTACAGGTTTAAACTAATTTCTTTAATTGTTACAGGTTTAAACTAATTTCTTTAATTGTTACAGGTTTAAACTAATTTCTTTAATTGTTACAGGTTTAAACTAATTTCTTTAATTTTTACAGTTTTCAACTAACCGCTTTAATTTTTACAGGATTCAACTAATCTCTTAACTTTAACTTTATTAACTGATAATTACAATGGCTGGCGCTATGGGTCGTCTCTTGCTTGCCTACGCATTTGAACTTGAGGAAGGGCAACAGGGAGAGAGATACCGTCGAACTAGGCCGGTTGGCGGTGCAGCAGCATTTAGCATGCCAGATGCTGAGTTTTTGCGTCAATATCGCATGTCCAAGGAGAAAGTGACGCATTTGTGCGGGTTATTGAGGCCTGAGTTGACAAAAGAGTTTCCTGACCGTAACAGATACGTTTTGTCTGTAGAGGACGAAGTTCTCGTGGCATTATTGTTTTACGGTTCAGGAGCGTTTCAGCATAGCATCGCTAGCAATTACGAGCATGGAATGAGCCAGGCATCAGTAAGTAGAGCCATTGAAAGGGTAACTAATGCCATTATCACGAGAATGAGGGGATATATACGTTTCCCTACTGATGATGCTGAAGTAATTGCGGTAAAGGTCAGTGTCATATAAAATCATTAGATAAAATGTTAAGAGTTATAGCGCTTAATTTGAAAATGTCCCAGGAGTCATTTTGTCAAAGGTGCTCTTTCCCTGACGTTCTGGGTGCTATAGATTGCACTCATATTGCAATCAAAGCCCCATCGAAAGACCCAAATGCATATCTGGACAGGAAAGGAAATTTTTCCATTAACGTCCAACTGGTAAATGACATTTCATACTTGTCTAACACATTAAAAATCCTTCCTTGGGCTATAGATATGTGATAATGAATGCCGCATCACAGATGTGGTGGCTCGATGGCCTGGTGGAACGCACGATGCATTTATTTGGCGTTTCAGTGGAGTCTTAGAACGTTTCAAGGCTGGGGAAATGCCTGAGGGATATTTGCTCGGAGATAGTGGGTACCCTCTTCAGCCCTTTCTAATGACTCCCCTATTACAAGCTGCAACGCCTAGCGAACAGCGCTATAATGAACGTCACATGTCAGGTATTAGAACATTTATTCTGGCAAAACTCAAGACATTAATAATATTGGGCAATTATCTATGTCATTAGGAACATTTCCCTCTAAGTTTACTTTTTGCGGGTTATCTTACTCCCTTGTCTTGTTATTAGCGAAATGCTTTAATGGTAATGGTTAACAATACTGATATTAATTGATTGTTTTACCATATTCAATGAACCTCAGTAAGCTATAAACTGGTAATAGCACAATCATATTGGTATCATATGCCAGACTGCCCAGTGCTAGATAATTCATTAATGTGACGTCCTAAAGGACCTGTGCTTGTATTAAACCATTCATTGATTTTCTTTATGATTAGGTCGCAATGTTATTGAACGTGTGAACGGAATTTTAAAGATGCGGTTCCGCTGTTTGGACACATCTGGAGGCGCACTATGGTACATACCTGAAAAGGTTTGTGCTATAATCAGTGCCTGTTGCATTCTCCACAATTACTGCTTGGATGAACCAATGCCTGCAGGAGGAGGAGGTACTGTTAAATTATTTTGAAAAATTAATAAAGACATTAGGCGTTTCATGGACCTTTCTCAATGTAGCTGCAGCAAATCCAAATGTTGGAGGACACAATGTTCAGCCTCAGAATGATAATGAGCTGCTTCAATCTGGTCGACTGCATAGGCAAATCTTAATCAACCTTGAATGTAACGGCCTCTAACATCTTGTACCTAGGGAATTCCATATGATAACGACCAGAGATGCCACTACGGTTCAATTGATTATTTTTAAATTTAATACAGCAGTTAATAAACGTGGGTTTACAACAGTTTTTCTTCAATCAGTGAAATGATTCTGAATCCTGTATGTGATCCTGCAACCCTCTGCTTTTATAAAGATCTGTTTGAAGTATGTAGCTTTTTCCTAAACGTTAAAGCAAATGTTGGCTCCTTTTGCGCCCCTAACATGCTGGCTAATCTTCACAAATTTTGAATGAACCAATCAGAACTCGTCGACGAGGGCAGACGACGAGGCTTGATCCCTTGACTATGGGAGTACTATCTAGTGGCATTTGTTTAAACTAAACCAAAGCCTACACTTTCTTGAAGTAGCATTGTTTGTATATTTTACTTCTTAACGACATTGAGCAGACTTTTGTAATATTGCAACGGCTATTTAGGGGTGCATATTTTAAATTTCTAATGCACAACATTGCTAAGGTCTTTAGTGCCTAAAATGGAAAGTGTTTTATTGGAGGGGGCCCCTTATCCAGGTTGGTGCTACTACCCAGCGTGTACTTAAGAAACATTTTGTGTTACAACTTTGTAATATTCACTGCAAAATAGCAATTCCGATATTCATAAGTCTCCTACATTTCATTAAGAAGTATTATATAGAAACAATGTTATGTTACGTTTAAGAAAGGGCTAAGCACTTGCAAAAAAGCTTTACAAAATGAGAAGGATGCAGGGACACTTACATGATTCAAAATTATTTCACTACTTGAAGATAAACTGTTCCAAACCCAAGTTTCTTAACTGGTGTATTAAATTTAAAAATAATCATTTAATCCGTGGTGACATCAATGGCTGGAACCGTATGCCTTAGCTTTCGTAGATATATAAATGTTTAATCTCCAAATAGAAATCAAGCCAAAATTGAGGCTGCTAAAGAGGCAGTACATACGTGACGGAAGACAGCCAAGAAGTTTTATTTTTATGACATGCTGAAGCGCAGCATGATCGAATTAACTGTACATATTTATTTTCTTAATGCCGTGATAGATCTTGAGTACAACGTTTCCCTAATTTCTTTTATCATTTTAAATGTTCAATTGGACATGCACTTTCATCATCACGGTATTCATTATTCATGTTCACGTTGGCATGAACTTTTCAATTATTGTATCCTTCATTATCATTTATAGTACTCATTGTAGATATTTCATTCTCATATTTTCACATGCACTCTTTTCCATTCTATCATTATAGACTATTATTTTCTTCACGCTCAGTTTGGCGTGTAAAGGTTTCGTTTGAACCATTTAATTTATTGCATGTTTTTATAATTTAATTTATTACATGCGCTACTTGCATGTTTTTATAATTTAATTTATTACATGCGCTACTTGCATGTTTTTATAATTTAATTTATTACATGCGCTACTTGCATGTTTTTATAATTTAATTTATTACATGCGCTACTTGCATGTTTTTATAATTTAATTTATTACATGCGCTACTTGCATGCATTTTATCTAATTTAATATTCGCATGCATTTTATCTAATTTAATATTAGCATGCATTTTATCTAATTTAATATTAGCTTGCATTTTATCTAATTTAATATTCGCATGCATTTTATCTAATTTAATATTCGCTTGCATTTTATCTAATTTAATATTCGCTTGCATTTTATCTAATTTAATATTCGCTTGCATTTTATCTAATTTAATATTAGCATGCATTTTATCTAATTTAATATTCTCATGCATTTTATCTAATTTAATATTCTCATGCATTTTATCTAATTTAATATTCGCTTGCATTTTATCTAATTTAATATTAGCATGCATTTTATCTAATTTAATATTCGCTTGCATTTTATCTAATTTAATATTCGCATGCATTTTATCTAATTTAATATTCTCATGCATTTTATCTAATTTAATATTCGCATGCATTTTATCTAATTTAATATTAGCATGCATTTTATCTAATTTAATATTCGCTTGCATTTTATCTAATTTAATATTCTCATGCATTTTATCTAATTTAATATTCGCATGCATTTTATCTAATTTAATATTCGCATGCATTTTATCTAATTTAATATTAGCATGCATTTTATCTAATTTAATATTCGCTTGCATTTTATCTAATTTAATATTCTCATGCATTTTATCTAATTTAATATTCGCATGCATTTTATCTAATTTAATATTCGCATGCATTTTATCTAATTTAATATTAGCATGCATTTTATCTAATTTAATATTCGCTTGCATTTTATCTAATTTAATATTCTCATGCATTTTATCTAATTTAATATTCGCATGCATTTTATCTAATTTAATATTCTCATGCATTTTATCCAATTTAATATTCGCATGCATTTTATCTAATTTAATATTAGCATGCATTTTATCTAATTTAATATTCGCTTGCATTTTATCTAATTTAATATTCTCATGCATTTTATCTAATTTAATATTCGCATGCATTTTATCTAATTTAATATTCGCATGCATTTTATCTAATTTAATATTAGCATGCATTTTATCTAATTTAATATTCGCTTGCATTTTATCTAATTTAATATTCTCATGCATTTTATCTAATTTAATATTCGCATGCATTTTATCTAATTTAATATTCGCATGCATTTTATCTAATTTAATATTAGCATGCATTTTATCTAATTTAATATTCGCTTGCATTTTATCTAATTTAATATTCTCATGCATTTTATCTAATTTAATATTCGCATGCATTTTATCTAATTTAATATTCTCATGCATTTTATCTAATTTAATATTCGCATGCATTTTATCTAATTTAATATTCGCTTGCATTTTATCTAATTTAATATTCGCTTGCATTTTATCTAATTTAATATTCTCATGCATTTTATCTAATTTAATATTCGCATGCATTTTATCTAATTTAATATTCGCTTGCATTTTATCTAATTTAATATTCGCTTGCATTTTATCTAATTTAATATTAGCATGCATTTTATCTAATTTAATATTCTCATGCATTTTATCTAATTTAATATTCTCATGCATTTTATCTAATTTAATATTCGCATGCATTTTATCTAATTTAATATTCGCATGCATTTATAATCTAATTTAATATTCGCCTGTATAGGGTGGTTTGATTTAAATCTGTTGGATTAAGATTACTGATTGAAATCGCTCGATTGTGGTTTTGTTTAATAATGATTGGTTTAAAACCTAAGATATTTTTCAAAACAAGGGTTTCTAAAATTCCAACAAATAGTTTTAGATACTTAACTCGAAAAGACCTCTTATTGAAAACAATCATGGTTTGGAATATTTCAATTGGGTTTTTCCCAGTCTGTTGTGTCTTGCATAAATGTAATAATCATTATTTTTCTTTTGGTTCTTAAATTTGGACCCAAAGGTTTTGAGGTTGGTGATTAACTAACTGGTAATTCAATAACAATCATAATAATTCGATTTAAATCGATTGGTTTGATTTTCTTACATATTCCCATGAGAACAACGTTGTCGGCCTATTCAAGGTTGAACTTAAACATTTCCTTCCAAACAACGATTCATTTTAACTTAAAACTCTATCACGTTTCCTCCCCCACTGCAACCCTAGGAACATTACAACGCGCCCTGACTGTTATTGAGAGGGGTTGTTAAGATTGTGAAGCAAATGGCGATCGTCATTCTAGAACTCAGTGCAGCAGATGGGTTAAAAAAAGGAGATGGGCTGGTCGCGCGTGGTAACTGATCGGAAATAACACAATTTGGGTCTTCACTTTAGTTAAGTCAACATAAGCGTGATGATAATGAATGTTAAAGGTCTAATTTGAGCACTGAGTATTTTTATAAGGAAGACCAAAATCGCAAGAGCAATTTCATACTCTTGTGGCACTTATTGATATATCATAATCCCATGGAATGGCGTGCTGAAGGCATAATCATGAGATTATGATACAAGGTACACACTTACCCTTTTATCAATATTTATCCTTTCCTCCTCCAGGTATTGACGAAGTTGAAAATCCTTTCTCCAACGAGGTACCTCTTCCAGTGGTCGACGAACCATCTTTTCCAGACACCGACTGTCTAAATATTTGCGCCTTGCAATTAACTGTGGATGTCGTAGATGACACGCTTTCCGCTTTACGACTGCTAGTCGAGATAAATTATAACAAGTAACCATATTGACACCTTTCCAAAGAACTCTTACATTCATTTCAGTATGCAGCAATTGGTATACCAATCCCCCTGTTTCTCTCAATATGAATATGGTAGGTCTGAAATAGGTAATGATGTGATTAATGAAAATAGCAAAGTAAAGGTTAATGTAAAATAGGTATGCATTCATGAAGACTTCGAGGATGTAAATTGTAGTCAGGCGACAGAAGAAAAGACCAATGAACTCCTGATGGCCAGACGGATGAGGTAAAGTTGAATCCACCTAGTATATAAGTATGTGAATATTAATAAATCGCGGAGTTGTTGGGTTCGGTAACTACATGCAGGTTATAAAGAATGTAATCTTGAGTAAAGGGTAGTCATCAAAATACGTGTGTGAACTGATTAAAGGCGCGAAAGTAACGGTATTGTTGTATTAAAGGGGGTAACCGACTTTTTCTCCCTTTTTAATCCCTCCCCAGCTGCACTGAGCTCTATGAGGACGGTAGGCATTGTCTACACAGAATGAAATGGAAAATCAAGTGATTTTATCAACGATTCTTCTACAAATTATAAGACCAATCTGGAAAGTGAAACATCCAAAAAATATCTACGAATGATTTTAAAATTCTAATTAGTCCGATTAGATTTTATGGATACTTTTAATAATATACCTCCGACCAATCGCGTAACGCCCTGCCTTTTTGTTAACAAAATTCTCGTGGTACGCTCTATGTGAATTTAAATTTATCGCGAGATGTGAAAATCGTGGCATGAGACATGGAGCGCGCCACGAGAATTTTGTTAATAAAAAACAGGGAGTTGCGCGATAGATCAGAGGTACTTGTTGAAAATAATCATGAAATAATAGTAATTTTTAAATCATTCGGTGTTATTTTTTGGATGTTAGACTATGGATATTGTTCTCATCATTTGTAGAAGAATCGCTAAAAAAAGTTACTCAATTTGAAACTTCACCCTCCCTTTAAATAACAGTCAAATGATAAAATATATGCTAATAAATTAGTAGTAATGTAATACGTTAAACATTCATTGTGAAGTTGATGTTCCTAACACATCGAATAAATTGTAAAATGCATGCAAATTTAATTGGCTTAATAAATCCACGCAAATAATGCATATAATAAATACAATATAACACGCATGCAAAGAGCACATGTAATAAATTAGATAAAATGCATGCGAATATTAAATTAGATAAAATGCAAGCGAATATTAAATTAGATAAAATGCATGCTAATATTAAATTAGATAAAATGCATGCGAATATTAAATTAGATAAAATGCAAGCGAATATTAAATTAGATAAAATGCATGCTAATATTAAATTAGATAAAATGCATGAGAATATTAAATTAGATAAAATGCAAGCGAATTTTAAATTAGATAAAATGCATGCGAATATTAAATTAGATAAAATGCATGCGAATATTAAATTAGATAAAATGCATGCGAATATTAAATTAGATAAAATGCATGCGAATATTAAATTAGATAAAATGCATGCTAGTAAGGCATGTCATAAATTAAAGTTTAAAATGCAAGCGGGTAGTGCGAGCAATAAATTAAGTTATAAAATACATGCGACTAGCGTATGTAATATTAAATTAAATTGTTTGAACAAAACTTGTACATGCCAAATTGAGCATGTAGAAAATAATAATTTAGAATGATAATGAAAAAGACTGAATGATAAATGAAAATGAATTAAAATGAGGGAAAAGAAGTTCATGAATTAATTGACAAAGAAGAATACAATAATTAAGAAATGTAAGAAGTGAAAGGAGTTCATGTTAACTTGAACATGAGTTAATAAATAAAGAGTGATAACGCCACGAAAAAGGTCCATGCCAAATTGAGCATTAAAAATAAAAATTAAACAATTTAGGGTGACGCTATAAACAATAAAGCTATTTACAATATTTACAAAAACTATACATGCTTTGCTTAAGCATGCTGTCAAACAAAATAAAAAAACATTTTGGGTTACGCTATAAATAATAAAGCTATTTACAATATTTACAAAAACTATACATGCTTTGCTTAAGCATGCTTTCAAACTGAATAAAAAAAAACTACTCTTGATTGCTCTTAGGAGCCCGCCCTTTGTCGGCTAACTGTCTCAATGCTTCAGCTATATTATTGGCTTGAATCCTTTCGGTTTCAAGCCTAAACCTTTCGTTCTCAAGCCTCAGCCTCTCATTTTCCTGCTTAGCCTTGTCACTTTCAGCCATTGCTTGCAAAGCGGACGCGAATAAGCATAGGGCCTCCTTTGTTTCGCGTAGCGCCTCCCTTGTTTCGCGTCCATCCTCCAAACATTCATTTGCAGAAAGCATAAGCCTTTCCTTAAATGGTAAGGGTCTTTTCCTGCTTTGCTGCGTCTGAGACTCAGCTATAAGAAAGTTTAGACGTGTTATCAATCCGACCCAAAGGAAGGTCGAGCATACAGAAACAATAGCAAGAAAGGATGTAATATAGAAAAAACGCAATGGAGAAGTAAAGAAATAAAAGGAAACGGCAGGGATAATGTAGAAAGTCTGATTAGAAATCTGACTTAGCATCTGCAATGAGCCCTCTTAACTTAAAATTTCAAAGTTAGACAACAATAAACTAAGTCAAATAAAAGGTTAAGGATATTTTGCATTTACTTATACCTTTTAAAAACGATTGTTATAACCATGTTTATGTCGTACTTACAAGTGGCAGGTGGTTGGCTATCTTCATCGAAAAGAGAAGTAGGAACACTGTTGGTGTAGCTTGTTTCCACATCTTCACTGAGAACAGTTGGACCACTGTTTGAGCAGCTAGCTCCTGGATCTGATTCTGAAGGAAATAATGACAATGACATGGTAAATACATTACGAGACATTAGCAACATTTCATCTTACCAAAATGTGGAAAACGCGAAGCTATGTCACTAGCTGTAGACGCTTCCGGATCAATACCGACAAAAGAAGGACCGCTGTTTGAGCAGCTTGCTCCTGGATCTGGAACTGTAAGAAAAAAACGTCAGTGGCATGGTCAATACATTAGTAACATTCCATCTTACCATAATTTGCAAAAAACGAAGCTACATCAGCTGATAATGATGCTTGGCCTTCTTCTTCAGTAGCAGGTGCGTTCTTATCAGTGGGTTCAGCACGAAAGGAGTCAGTAGGTAGCCTGCAATTGTTTTAGAACATAATGCACACACTCCAGTTTGTAACAATAGTTTACTTTAATTTCTCGGGCCATGGGGCCAATTCTGTAACTCTTTTAGTGTGTTATCGCAAGTGATAACTATCGATTGAGGAGGTCAGTATAAATAGGCAATTAGTCTTGGGTGTCCTCAAACCATGAACAGAAAGTGGTGGAAGGCTCGCGTTTCCGGTCGTGCTGATGAAGACATTTAAAATTTTACTATCACGACAGCGATCACTTAATGACCATCTTAACCCCTTTTGTTAACTTATCACACGTGAAAATGAAAAACGATAAACGTTAACTTTGACAATCTTGTTGTTTTTAGAAGCACAAACGTAATCGCGACACAACCGCCGCTTTTTATTCAAGGTTTGATAAGACCCCAGAGTAATTGGGTATTTAGACCAAGCTCTGAAATAAAATCATGCCCTTTAAGCGATACTTATCACATGATAACTCACTGAAAACGTTTCAGAATTTGCCCCATATCCGTTATGGTTTGTTATGGGATGACTAAATAAGTACTTACATTTCAAGGGCAGTTGATGGACCATCCAAAGATACCCCAAATTGGGATGAACCAAAGTCAAAGGCATTCGGAATGCCTTCCATCGACACCTTAGGAATCAAAGAGGCAACCCTTGACTCAATAGGTGTCAATGGCTGCGTCTTATTTGGTCCTCCACCAGTTTTACGGGACTCCCTTGTAATTGTCGCCACCTTCTTCCTAACCTCCGTCTTTATAGTGCTCCATTTTTTTCTAATTTCTTCAGCAGTTCGGTTCTGCTGGTGGACTTCATTTACTCTATTTGTAATTTGCTGCCACATATTTCTCCTCTCCTCGGGCGTCTTTCCATAGTCGTTCACGACCAACGAAGGTACGGACTCCAACTGAGTCAACAAAGTCTCCATCTCATCTTGTGAATATGGCGCCTTTTTCATTTTTTTCGCCATGTTTCTTTACTATGTATGATTCAATACAATAACGACAAATAAATCTTACTAATGTTAGAACATGTCAATATCAATTTTATTACAACTTGTAAAGTTGAACATGAATTACAAAGGAATAACAAAATGACTGTTTCACAAGACAAATAAAACTTATGCCAGTCAATTAAGAAGAAAATTTAAATTGCACGTTTGCATTTCGACCCCCAGTCTTTTTTTTTTGTTTTTGCGCCGTTGTGGATTGGAATAAGGAGTCACGCAATAAGTTAGTGAGAGAATAAACCGAGAAAAAAATAAACCACTGACAGTCTCTGACACAGAGTCAGACGTCGGGGTGCCATTAAGGCAATGTTATAATTATGCCTTCATGAAGCTTAGGTAGTTGTGGTTTGCGCAAATTTCTGTATTATCAAGGTGAGTAACAACATGGAAACAAAGAAAGATTAGACGTTTAATACAAAATTCAATTACAATTAGTTTTCATACAAAGGTTTAAAGCACATCATTTACATGAAAATATATACATTACTCAACGTTACACCATGTTACATATCATTACCTTAAGAAGCGGCTGTTACCAATACGTTGAATTATTTCAATGTAGAGCAGACAGCAACGAATTAAACTAAATTGGGATATCCGGCACGAAATTACTGTTTAGTTCATATGATAGGTGGCGTTAATAAATTAAACGTCTGGGGTGAAAGGTTGCAGCACTGACCTTTGACAATCAATTTACACTGTACACTGACCTTACACCGAAATCTGGTTCAACTTGAAACTCAAACTGAACTGAATTCAAAGGCTTATTTTTGCCGGTTGAACCTCCAATCACTGAGCCAAGGCAAGGAACGTCATCGGTAGACGTAGCCAATTAAAAGGCCAAGGGCAATGGTTGACGGTCCAGTCAGAGAGCCAAGGGCAGAAGGAGGAGCTTAACTTTTCTGCAGAATACGGCCGCATGTCTTTAGTTAGATTTGACCTATTTATTATGGTGTTATCTATTCTGTACTCGAAAGTAATAGGGTTGACCTTTCTAGTAAAAGACGCCACTGTTGTTTTCAGGGCATTAAGATTCATTTCATTAAGCAGACCCCATTGGTTAATTCTATTCAATTCCTTTTGAAGTTCGATGCAATCTGATAGCTTTCCAACGTTTTTATAGGTTTTATTGTCGTCCGCGTAGGCTTTTATTTGTGCTTCTTTGGATCGTTTGTCGTATAGGTCGTTAATGAAAATTGAGAATAGCAATGGGCCCAGAGAGGACCCCTGTGGAACGCCTCTTAATGATTTGTATCTACTCGCTGTAAGAACATTGTTTATCTTTATGATGTTCCATCTATTGGTTAGATAGCTTTCCATCCAACAAAGTAGCGGGCCGCCTAATCCGTGACTGGTCAACTTGGAAAGAAGAATCTTATGGTTCATACAATCAAAGGCCTTAGACAGATCCATAAATATGCAGTCCACTTGTTGCTGGTGTTCGATTAATGGAGCTGCGTACGTTAGTAGTGATGTTAAATTGGTAGCGGTTGATCTGGATTTACAAAAACCGTGTTGTTCTTTGGCAAGAATGGGTGAAAACCAGGCGCTTATGTATTTATGGATTATACACTCAAAGAGTTTCGAAAAAACCGGTACCAGTGAAATCGGACGATAATTGTTTATGTCAACTTTAGGACCTTTTTTATGTATCGGTATTATGACTGAGGTTTTCCATGCTGCTGGATATGTTCCGTTTGATAGTGAGAGATTGAAAATATAGAGTAACAGTGGAGCAAACACGTCCTGACAGCCCTTGATTATAAATGCAGGTATTTCGTCTAATCCGGTTGATTTTTTATTTTTCAGCTTCCTGATGCCTTCTATGACGTCCTGAGTGGTGATTTGAAGTTGGCTAAAGGTTCCGTGGTTTGTGGCATTCGTTTCCTCAGGTAGGGGTTTATGTATTGTCGTTGTTCCTTTAGGGTTACTACCAATGGCTTTGAAATGTGTACAGAATATTTCCGCTAGTACTTTATTCGATGTTGCATATGTCCCGTCGTTTTTTGAGAGAATAAGGGCCTCCTTTTCTTTCGGTTTTAATCTATTATTAACGTATGTCCATAGTTTGTCTGGTTTTTCTTTCAGGTCGGCCACAACTAACGAGGTGAAATGTAGGCGGTCTATTTTTAGAAGTCTTTGAGATTCCCTTCTGTTATTTCTGTAAAACTCAAGATCTTCCGGTTTTTTTGTGCGCTTATATTTTTTGTGGAAATATAGTTTTCTCCCTAGACATTGGCGTAACTCTTTCGAGAACCATAATGGGTATCTATGAATTATTTTGCCCGCTTTTGGTACATTTTGATTTATTACTTCCTGAACAGTTTCCTGCAGAATGTCTACTGCCTTGTCTGGTACTTTTGTTTGGAGTAAGTCTGTCCAGTCTCTGGTCCTGAGAGAGTTATATAGTTGTTTGTAATCACCTTTGCTATAATTACGCCGTTTTCGGTCATCTGAAAGGTTTTGTCTTATGTCTTCCCAGCTAAGCGATATTAGAAGAGGTGGGTGATAGACGTCGACGGGTAGCAGATGTGTATTGTCCATGGTAACGGATATATCGTCGATGTTGGTAAGTACTAAATCCAGAGTATTGCCGGATTGGTTCTTAAGTGTATTCTTCTGTTTCAGATTTAGTGCGCATGTGAGGTCAAAGAAAATTTCAGCTTTTGGTTTCACCATACTATTACAGTCATGGGAAGTTAGACGTTCCCAGTCAGCTCGCGGTAGGTTAAAGTCACCAAGGATTAGGTGTGTGCCGTCATAGAGTTGAAGTCGTTCACTTATTTTTTGGATGTAATGTCCGTACTCTTCGACCTTACAGTTTGGAGGGAAATAGTGATTACCAAGTAATATATTTCGGCCTTTGGTCGTGATTATCTCAATCCAAACGCACTCGCTGGTGAGCTCTAGGTCAGATCTCCGTATGGCTTTAAGGAGTCGCTTTGCGATGATCATTGAACCTCCGCCGCGGATACTATGTTCGGAGTTTTGTCGTCGGTCGGATCTAAATGCCACCATATTTTCTGGTATAAAATCAGCGTTAAAATGGGTTTCATTAAGATAGGTTTCTGTTAAACAGATGATGTCGGAGTCACAGTTGACTAGTGCTAGATGGAGGTCTTCTAGCTTGGTGCGGAGTCCTCTCACGTTTTGATAGCGTATGTTTAGTGAGTGCTTGTGGTCATGCATTTTGGTCGTTTTTGCCATAATTATCCGAGACACTGTGGTAAGTAGTAAACTTCTTCCCTTTCCTTACTTCTCGTTTGTAGATAAGTCCTTACTCAGGCTATTGTCTCTGTTTATTGTGGCCGTGACTTTTGGTACGCTACCATTTGGAGATGGCGGAGTGTCTATCCGTGTGGTTTCGTCCAGGACACTATCCCTAACCTCATCGTATTTGCGATTGTGCCTGAGCCATCCTCTGTAGACTGAGTTTTCTGGCCAAGATTCAGGGTTATCAAGTTTTTCAAACTCTGTGTCTCCCAGAGCCACGTGATAGGACGCGTAAGCAGGGGATCTGGTTTTTAGTCTAGTCACCACGACTGTTTGAAGAGTATGTTCTTTTTGTAACCAGCTTTTGAAGTCTGTCGTTGATAGACTTGGATCTATACGAGAGACAAAGTAGGCCTTTTTCCTTATAATTTTTGTGTTTTCTGGTAGAAGCGCCCGGATTGTGGTTGAGTTGTTCTTTCCTACCCTGTGGGGCTTGACTTTATTGTGTTGCTTACTTTGATTTGTTTGTCGGCTTTTAGTATTGGAAAAAACTTTATCCCTTCTACTTATACTGTCGTTCCCAGTATTATTCTGTACCATGTCACTATAGGTGCACATTGGTGATGTGTTCTCTATTGATCTATTTGCAATTTTGTTATAGCTTTCTGTCAGAATACTTAACTGGCCAGTGACTAGAGAGTTTTGTAGTTTTAGTTCGTTTAGCTCTTCGGTGATTGGAGTGAGGTCTATTGGGGACATCGATGCTGTAGTAATAGTGCTCGAGTTATGTAAAAGAATGTTAGTTTGAGTTTTCAAGTCCTTAATGTCGTTTTGTATGGATGCCATTACTTTGTCATGATTAATCTCCTGATGCGATTTTATTGTCTTTGTGTCAACTTTAAGAGACAAATTTTGACTTTTTATGTCCTCTAATTCTGATTTTACAGAGCCAATTTCATCTAATAACATATTCATCAAACTCTTAAGTTGATCAAACACTGACTTATTATCCCTAGATATTCCTTCCTCGTTAAAGTATTCATTTAACATTTTTGGTAATTCGTTCATGAGAGAGTCTATAATACTGTCAAGTTTATTTTTATTTGCTGTTTTAGGTTCCTTTTTCTTTATATGATGCTCAATGTCTCTAACCGCAGCGGACCGCTCTTCAATTTTATTTTCCTTTAGGGTTTTAGATTGGCTCAGCGGTATGTTGTTGGTTGATTGGCTAGGATTTGAAGTAAGAGATAATAGGGCATCTTCAGAATGGCTTTTTCTTTTGCAACTATGACAAAGATGTTTGGAATTAATTCCATTATATATTAAGGTGATTTCATCCTCACTGATAAGATTTAAGCATTTGCTGTGGCTCTTCACTTTACATTCCTTGCAGGGAATTGCTTTCTGACTACCAAACACGCCTTCTTCACAAATTGGACATGGGTCTTTAGCGGCCGTTTCTCAATTATTACAAAAAAAAATTTTTACACTTTACACCTAGAATTTAAAAATCTTTTAAATTGGACATTTACTAATGGGATCACAAGTCTAATTTTAAGATTAATTTGACTCCTAGCAATTAATAATCTAATAGGTTTAATACCCTACATTTTTACAGCTACAAGCCATTTGGTGATTTTCCCGAGTTTTGAAAGTGGTCTCGAAATTTTTGTAAGGATTTTTACATTCGCATTGTAATGCGCAAATACGGATAAATTTGTTTTAAAACGGCCTAGATTATCTTACATCCATAGTACATGGATATACTTAATAAATATACTATACAATGTAGTATATTTAAATTTATTACTTAATATTCGTTAGGTATTTATATACATCATATGCATGCATCATGAATGTATTGGTCCAGGCCGGTTGGGCCGGGCCCCACCAAACATTTACGAAACTCTACGCCTATGCAGAATTTTGAACAATTAAAAAATAATATTTAACAGATCTTTGTGAACTAAAAATAACGCATTAGTTCCAAATTAGTTAATACGTAAACTAAAGCAAAAAACAAATGCACCACTGCTTCAAAACAGGGTTGTGTTATTTAAGAATAAACAATGATTAAAAATAAGAAATACACTCCAAATAATAACGATTGAAATTATTAAAATAATTAATAAAATTTTGGAAAATTGATGCGGTACCGGTCCGACGTCGGCAGGTACCGGTCCGACGTTGGAATGGAAACTGTTTTGATGTCTTGTCAAATTTTTTTTCCATTTTGTTGCAAAGTTGCATTCTTGTCATTTGAAAGATTTTTCTTCTGTATGTTTAATAAGATGATTCTTGTAATGACCAATGTGGTCTGTTGCATAACAGACTTGTAAATAGTGATAATTTCATCGGGAAGATAGTGACCTCATAAAAATAATTTTTGCGTTTAACTGACTGTAAAAAACCATTAAAACCACTACAGAGCAGTGTTTTCCGAACAGAATAGTTTTATTTTGTTCTGTAAAATGTAAACAAAACGACCCAAGGGCTGGGCCATAATAGTAGCCACATCGTTATCTATTTAATTATTCTTACTTCAATAAATTTACTTCTGTTATATTTGTAATAGTGCGACATAAACAGAAATCTTGAAATTTCTTTATGTTATAATTGTAATAACCCGGTTCCGAAAAGCTTTTGCTTGAAAAATTCCCCACGATTTCTTTGAATGTTGAAATAGGGGAGTGGCATTGAAAGCGTGAAATACTTGTCGACGGGTGAAAGAAATTTTAAAGGGAGTTTTAAACCTTCCATTTTAAGGCTATATCATAATCCCCCCTCTCTCTCTCTTTCTCTCTCTCTCTCTCTCTCTCTCTCTCTCGCTTGAAACATAGAGCAAATGTGAAACAAACAATGCTTAACCTAATAATGCTTAGATGTACATCATACGATATTACTGAAAAGGAGTTTCTAAGAGATTTTTTTCCTTTTCGTTGAAAAAGTGAGTTGACCGGTCAAGGCAGCAGCGGCTGGCAGCCCATCCTATTCAGATTGGCTGGTTATCATGGTTTTCACGTCAATTAAATTTAGATACTACAACAATTTCGTGGACCGTTGACACAAATAATGGAAGGAATGAGGGATGGGATTGAAAAGTGCAACTGGTCTTCTGAAAATAACCCGTTTTTATCATGCTCTAGTCTAGTATAGTCAGAAGCCGATTAGGCTTTACACATGAAGTACGTAACATGTGTCATTGTACCTGGAGGAGCTACACGATATTCTCTAAGCTCCTGGGAAAGACCCCCCCCCCTTATGCGGAGGAACATAATTCGGTAAGGCGGCTCCTTCGGATCCTTGCGATCCTTCCGCTTTAAGAACCGATTTACCAGGTACGTAAATTAGGGAACTACTTTAAAAACTGAATATTCTTTAGTTAAAACTATATACACAATACCAAAGATTAATTGGGAGTAAGGCACGAAGACTCTGTTTTTTACGAGGATTTTTTTCTGTTCTCGCGGCTACGGCGAGCCCAGCCGCTGGCGGCTCCGGAATCGGGATAAAGCCGATACCTAGCCGAGGCTTAGTGTAGTTTTCGAGTCTACTATTATTCGCAGAGCTATTTTTCTGTTGAAATTAAAAAAATTCTTATAATATTTAGTTGAAGACTTATTAAATGACTCGAAAATTTTCGAAACTTGAGCTTTCAAACGTTTAATATAATATAACGACTAACGAACGATCGCAAATTTGCCTTTCGAGCTTCCCGGATATGCCGCCGGCGAGGTCCCATGCAAGAAAATAGTAATAGCCGTCGCTGATTGGTCAGGCGTTAAAGAGGCTATCTACGGTTAGGGGACTTATGATTGGTTAAAAGTTTTTTTGTTCGTCTGTTTAGTTTTTATGTCATGAAATCTATGGCCAAAGCTATGGAAAAGTGGGACTTACGTACTTTATGTGTTAAGCATAATCCGCTTTTGGAATAATGCGACAAATGTAAGGCCAGGGATACTAGATGCTTTAAGTGAGATTCGAAGGGAGACAGAAATTGCGACAGAGTTATCGGCGTGTCATGCGCAGTACAGTCTACCGGACTTCTAGATTTTAGTGCAATTGAAAGCCAAAATAAGGATGATGGCGGGAGGATGCGAAATCTTAGAGAAATAGGCACGCTGTGGACGGCTTAGGTCCGGTGGAACGCAAAATATGGGGGAATACTCAGAATAGGAATTAAATTTGTCCTTCATAGGGAAAAACCAGACGGCGTGAGTTATAGATCCCCGTTAAAAAAACCTCTGTCGCAGTCTCGTCTGAACGTACGTGAAAAGGCTCTAGCTGATCATCTTACTTTAAAAATCTAGTATCCCTGGTAAGGCCAACTCCATAGAGTAGAAAACAATTTTCAAAATGTTTTTCGAGGCACAAGTATAAATTAGTCTTAAGGGTTAAGTCGCTCTCATGGTTTCCTAAGTTGGTGATTTTCCCGAGTTTTGAAAGTGGTCTCGAAATTTTTGCAAGGATTTTTACATTCGCATTCCCTTGTGGAAAATTTCATTGGAAACCAATTAAAAACATGTAGGACATATGGGGAATTTATAGGAAAAATACACCTATGCGTGTACTCATAGGGAAACTATAAGAAACCAATAGGTTCCCTATTGCAATATGTATTGGGATTTAATTGGAAGAGACTGCAATAGAAAATCAATACGAAACCCATTGGTTCCCTATTGCAATATCTATTGGGATTTAATTGGAAGAGACTGCAATAGAAAACCTATAGGAAACCAATAGGTTCCCTATTGCAATATGTATTGGGATTTAATTGGAAGAGACTGCAATAGAAAATCAATAGGAAACCCATTGGTTCCCTATTGCAATATCTATTGGGATTTAATTGGAAGAGACTGCAATAGAAAACCTATAGGAAACCAATAGGTTCCCTATTGCAATATGTATTGGGATTTAATTGGAAGAGACTGCAATAGAAAACCTATAGGAAACCAATAGGTTCCCTATTGCAATATTTATTAGGATTTAATTGGAAGAGACTGCAATAGGGAACCCATAGGCTCCCCAATTGCATTGTAAATTGGTCTTTAATTGGAAGGGACTGCAATAGAAAACGTATAGAAAAGCCATAAGCTTCACAATTAACATGTCTATTGGGATTTTATTGGTAAGAATTCGGTAAGATTAGTGCTTTGATATAGGTATATGCAAATAATTATTTCTTAAGAAACTTTTATTAACATGGTGCTTTATTAAAACTTTTACTGAAACTTAAAAATGGCTTCATTTCAATTTAAATTTTAGTGAAAGTGTAGTGAAAGTGTAATTATTTAATACTTTTGGATTTAAATTTACATTATGCCCTTAGATTCAACTAAATTTGGGAAAGGGGATAGGTAGTGCTTCTTATTTACGGTAAAGACCAAAATATTCTGCGTCTTTTTCACTATCCTTAGAAATGGGTGTCCATTACTACCAATATTAACAACTTTGTACTCCCTTAAAATAACTATAGGCAGTTCAGAATTTTGACACCCCAAATTTAAATACACAAAATTAAGTATTTCACTTGGATTGACAGCAGAAGTCTATTTAAAATTGCATTAAATGGATTTATTTTGAATTTTATATTGCTCCATGGTGGAAGATTGCTACCATCAAATGGAAAACGGCATTAGCCAATTTAATTTGCCAATTTCTATCTACCCCATGGAGCCATAATAACGGGACTACTAGTTAAAAAATCGATATAGACTGTTCAAATCCCGGTCTCTCGTTATCATTGCTCCACGTGTGTGTTAAGGCTCCATGCCCTAGGCTTATTCTCTCACACGACAGTCGACACACGCCTCCAGGGTGGCGCCACATTCTCTACTCTCTCTCTCTCTCCCCGCTCCTGTAACGAACGCATCGTTTCGTTTGATTTTGAATTTTAACGGATAGGCTGCTAGGAGTCAGCTCGTTACCGACAGACAAACCCAAGCGCATTCGGTAAATCATGTTTTTGTTCAACTATTATTAAAAAATTACTTTGACTTTAATGGCAATATTCTACTATAGTATTATGGGTAAAATCAAGGGAAAAACGTATTTAACGCCGACGTTCAAACAAAACCTTATTCTAAGCCTTGGTCATCAAGACAAAGAAGTAGAAGCAAAGACAAAGAAACCCCTATTTGCGCTAGTTAAGTTCACCGGAACTAACATACAGCGTATTGTTAACATCAAAAATATTACGGGATTTAAACCAAATCATTTGAATGATTTTAAACTTTGCACAATTACAAATATCTTGAAGAAGAGACTGAGGCATGGACTAAAGTGCTTATACTTTTATTGGGATGTAAGTAAATTTTTTTTTTAAATCTAGTACTGCCGCTCAGCTATTTGTAAATTAATTTTGCAGATTTATCTGGGAAACGGCGTTTTGTTAAATAAATGCAAGTGGGAAAATTGTCTCATGGCCCAAAATCCATCAATTTTTACGAAAAATTTGGCTGTTACGATATGGGGGACCACAGTCCTTGCTACTACTAGCCTGACAGGAGTAATTTCTAATAGAATGAAAAATACCAGATATGATGAAGCTAGGCCACCCCTCACCCCCCAAAAAATTCAGTCAATAAAGAGTAAGTTTATAATTATTATTTTAAGTAAATATCAAAGTCCAAAATCTTCAAGGTGGCGTAAGGTACTACGGGGAGCAGAAAAAACTATCTCCTGATCTTATTGATGTTGCTGTGAAAGGTGTTCATCACGCTTTAACTCGAAAAATTGCTGTTATTAGGAAAAAGATTAAATAATTATTTTGTAAAAAAGCCGTAATAAAATGTATAGCATTCTAGGGTGCTAATTTTTACACTATTAGAATGGTGGCTCTTCACATGCAAAGTCCGTTTATTGTGTTAATTTGTACTCCTCTCACAGATTTTAATTCCTAGTACAACTGCATTAGTTTTAGGTCTTATCAAAGCCCCTTAGGGGTTTTTTCCTGTCGGAATTCCAGTTTGATTATTACCTTTAGGAATCCCATTTTGATTATTACCTATAGGAATCCCATTTTGATTATTACCTATTGGAATCACATTTTGATTATTACCTATAGGAATCCCATTTTGATTATTACCTATCGGAATCCCATTTTGATTATTACCTATAGGAATCCCATTTTGATTATTACCTATAGAAATCCCATTTTGATTATTACCTATAGGAATCCTATTTTGATTATTACCTATAGGAATCCCATTTTGATTATTACCTATAGGAATCCCATTTTGATTATAACCTATAGGAATCCCATTTTGATTATAACCTATAGGAATCCCATTTTGATTATTACCTATAGGAATCCCATTTTGATTATTACCTATAGGAATCCCATTTTGATTATAACCTATAGGAATCCCATTTTGATTATTACCTATAGGAATCCCATTTTGATTATTACCTATAGGAATCCCATTTTGATTATTACCTATAGGAATCCCATTTTGATTATTACCTATAGGAATCCCATTTTGATTATTACCTATCGGAATCCCATTTTGATTATTACCTATAGGAATCCCATTTTGATTATTACCTATAGGAATCCCATTTTGATTATAACCTATAGGAATCCCATTTTGATTATTACCTATAGGAATCCCATTTTGATTATTACCTATAGGAATCCCATTTTGATTATTACCTATAGGAATCCCATTTTGATTATTACCTATAGGAATCCCATTTTGATTATTACCTATAGGAATCCCATTTTGATTATTACCTATAGGAATCCCATTTTGATTATTACCTATAGGAATCCCATTTTGATTATTACCTGTAGGAATCCCATTTTGATTATAACCTATAGGAATCCCATTTTGATTATTACCTATAGGAATCCCATTTTGATTATTACCTCTCGGAATCCCATTTTGATTATTACCTATCGGAATCCCATTTTGATTTCTACCTATCGGAATCCCATTTTGATTATAACCTATAGGAATCCCATTTTGATTATAACCTATAGGAATCCCATTTTGATTATTACCTATAGGAATCCCATTTTGATTATTACCTATAGGAATCCCATTTTGATTATAACCTATAGGAATCCCATTTTGATTATTACCTATAGGAATCCCATTTTGATTATTACCTCTCGGAATCCCATTTTGATTATTACCTATCGGAATCCCATTTTGATTTCTACCTATCGGAATCCCATTTTGATTATTACCTATCGGAATCCCATTTTGATTATTACCTATAGGAATCCCATTTTGATTATTACCTATCGGAATCCCATTTTGATTATAACCTATAGGAATCCCATTTTGATTATAACCTATAGGAATCCCATTTTGATTATTACCTATAGGAATCCCATTTTGATTATTACCTATAGGAATCCCATTTTGATTATAACCTATAGGAATCCCATTTTGATTATTACCTATAGGAATCCCATTTTGATTATTACCTATAGGAATCCCATTTTGATTATTACCTATAGGAATCCCATTTTGATTATTACCTATAGGAATCCCATTTTGATTATTACCTATCGGAATCCCATTTTGATTATTACCTATAGGAATCCCATTTTGATTATTACCTATAGGAATCCCATTTTGATTATAACCTATAGGAATCCCATTTTGATTATTACCTATAGGAATCCCATTTTGATTATTACCTATAGGAATCCCATTTTGATTATTACCTATAGGAATCCCATTTTGATTATTACCTATAGGAATCCCATTTTGATTATTACCTATAGGAATCCCATTTTGATTATTACCTATAGGAATCCCATTTTGATTATTACCTGTAGGAATCCCATTTTGATTATAACCTATAGGAATCCTATTTTGATTATTACCTATAGGAATCCCATTTTGATTATTACCTCTCGGAATCCCATTTTGATTATTACCTATAGGAATCCCATTTTGATTACAACCTATAGGAATCCCATTTTGATTATTACCTATAGGAATCCCATTTTGATTATTACCTGTAGGAATCCCATTTTGATTATAACCTATAGGAATCCCATTTTGATTATTACCTATAGGAATCCCATTTTGATTATTACCTATAGGAATCCCATTTTGATTATAACCTATAGGAATCCCATTTTGACTATTACCTATAGGAATCCCATTTTGATTATTACCTATCGGAATCCCATTTTGATTATTACCTATAGGAATCCCATTTTGATTATTACCTATCGGAATCCCATTTTGATTATTACCTATAGGAATCCCATTTTGATTATTACCTATCGGAATCCCATTTTGATTATTACCTATCGGAATCCCATTTTGATTATTACCTATCGGAATCCCATTTTGATTATTACCTATCGGAATCCCATTTTGATTTCTACCTATCGGAATCCCATTTTGATTATTACCTATCGGAATCCCATTTTGATTATTACCTATAGGAATCCCATTTTGATTATTACCTATCGGAATCCCATTTTGATTATTACCTATAGGAATCCCATTTTGATTATTACCTGTAGGAATCCCATTTTGATTATAACCTATAGGAATCCCATTTTGATTATTACCTATAGGAATCCCATTTTGATTATTACCTATAGGAATCCCATTTTGATTATAACCTATAGGAATCCCATTTTGACTATTACCTATAGGAATCCCATTTTGATTATTACCTATCGGAATCCCATTTTGATTATTACCTATAGGAATCCCATTTTGATTATTACCTATCGGAATCCCATTTTGATTATTACCTATCGGAATCCCATTTTGATTATTACCTATCGGAATCCCATTTTGATTATTACCTATCGGAATCCCATTTTGATTTCTACCTATCGGAATCCCATTTTGATTATTACCTATAGGAATCCCATTTTGATTATTACCTATAGGAATCCCATTTTGATTATAACCTATAGGAATCCCATTTTGATTATTACCTATAGGAATCCCATTTTGATTATTACCTATAGGAATCCCATTTTGATTATTACCTATAGGAATCCCATTTTGATTATTACCTATAGGAATCCCATTTTGATTATTACCTATAGGAATCCCATTTTGATTATTACCTATAGGAATCCCATTTTGATTATTACCTATCGGAATCCCATTTTGATTATTACCTATAGGAATCCCATTTTGATTATTACCTATAGGAATCCCATTTTGATTATTACCTATAGGAATCCCATTTTGATTATAACCTATAGGAATCCCATTTTGATTATTACCTATAGGAATCCCATTTTGATTATTACCTATCGGAATCCCATTTTGATTATTACCTATAGGAATCCCATTTTGATTATTACCTATAGGAATCCCATTTTGATTATAACCTATAGGAATCCCATTTTGATTATTACCTATAGGAATCCCATTTTGATTATTACCTATAGGAATCCCATTTTGATTATTACCTATAGGAATCCCATTTTGATTATTACCTATAGGAATCCCATTTTGATTATTACCTATAGGAATCCCATTTTGATTATTACCTATAGGAATCCCATTTTGATTATTACCTATAGGAATCCCATTTTGATTATTACCTGTAGGAATCCCATTTTGATTATTACCTATAGGAATCCCATTTTGATTATTACCTATCGGAATCCCATTTTGATTATTACCTATAGGAATCCCATTTTGATTATTACCTATAGGAATCCCATTTTGATTATTACCTATAGGAATCCCATTTTGATTATAACCTATAGGAATCCCATTTTGATTATTACCTATAGGAATCCCATTTTGATTATTACCTATAGGAATCCCATTTTGATTATTACCTATAGGAATCCCATTTTGATTATTACCTATAGGAATCCCATTTTGATTATTACCTATAGGAATCCCATTTTGATTATTACCTATAGGAATCCCATTTTGATTATTACCTATAGGAATCCCATTTTGATTATTACCTGTAGGAATCCCATTTTGATTATAACCTATAGGAATCCTATTTTGATTATTACCTATAGGAATCCCATTTTGATTATTACCTCTCGGAATCCCATTTTGATTTTTACCTATAGGAATCCCATTTTGATTACAACCTATAGGAATCCCATTTTGATTATTACCTATAGGAATCCCATTTTGATTATTACCTGTAGGAATCGCATTTTGATTATAACCTATAGGAATCCCATTTTGATTATTACCTATAGGAATCCCATTTTGATTATTACCTATAGGAATCCCATTTTGATTATAACCTATAGGAATCCCATTTTGACTATTACCTATAGGAATCCCATTTTGATTATTACCTATCGGAATCCCATTTTGATTATTACCTATAGGAATCCCATTTTGATTATTACCTATCGGAATCCCATTTTGATTATTACCTATAGGAATCCCATTTTGATTATTACCTATCGGAATCCCATTTTGATTATTACCTATCGGAATCCCATTTTGATTATTACCTATCGGAATCCCATTTTGATTATTACCTATCGGAATCCCATTTTGATTTCTACCTATCGGAATCCCATTTTGATTATTACCTATCGGAATCCCATTTTGATTATTACCTATAGGAATCCCATTTTGATTATTACCTATCGGAATCCCATTTTGATTATTACCTATAGGAATCCCATTTTGATTATTACCTGTAGGAATCCCATTTTGATTATAACCTATAGGAATCCCATTTTGATTATTACCTATAGGAATCCCATTTTGATTATTACCTATAGGAATCCCATTTTGATTATAACCTATAGGAATCCCATTTTGACTATTACCTATAGGAATCCCATTTTGATTATTACCTATCGGAATCCCATTTTGATTATTACCTATAGGAATCCCATTTTGATTATTACCTATCGGAATCCCATTTTGATTATTACCTATCGGAATCCCATTTTGATTATTACCTATCGGAATCCCATTTTGATTATTACCTATCGGAATCCCATTTTGATTTCTACCTATCGGAATCCCATTTTGATTATTACCTATCGGAATCCCATTTTGATTATTACCTATAGGAATCCCATTTTGATTATTACCTATCGGAATCCCATTTTGATTATTACCTATAGGAATCCCATTTTGATTATTACCTATAGGAATCCCATTTTGATTATTACCTATAGGAATCCCATTTTGATTATTACCTATAGGAATCCCATTTTGATTATTACCTATCGGAATCCCATTTTGATTATTACCTATAGGAATCCCATTTTGATTATTACCTATAGGAATCCCATTTTGATTATAACCTATAGGAATCCCATTTTGATTATTACCTATAGGAATCCCATTTTGATTATTACCTATAGGAATCCCATTTTGATTATTACCTATAGGAATCCCATTTTGATTATTACCTATAGGAATCCCATTTTGATTATTACCTATAGGAATCCCATTTTGATTATTACCTATAGGAATCCCATTTTGATTATTACCTATAGGAATCCCATTTTGATTATTACCTGTAGGAATCCCATTTTGATTATAACCTATAGGAATCCCATTTTGATTATTACCTATAGGAATCCCATTTTGATTATTACCTCTCGGAATCCCATTTTGATTATTACCTATCGGAATCCCATTTTGATTTCTACCTATCGGAATCCCATTTTGATTATAACCTATAGGAATCCCATTTTGATTATAACCTATAGGAATCCCATTTTGATTATTACCTATAGGAATCCCATTTTGATTATTACCTATAGGAATCCCATTTTGATTATAACCTATAGGAATCCCATTTTGATTATTACCTATAGGAATCCCATTTTGATTATTACCTCTCGGAATCCCATTTTGATTATTACCTATCGGAATCCCATTTTGATTTCTACCTATCGGAATCCCATTTTGATTATTACCTATCGGAATCCCATTTTGATTATTACCTATAGGAATCCCATTTTGATTATTACCTATCGAAATCCCATTTTGATTATAACCTATAGGAATCCCATTTTGATTATAACCTATAGGAATCCCATTTTGATTATTACCTATAGGAATCCCATTTTGATTATTACCTATAGGAATCCCATTTTGATTATAACCTATAGGAATCCCATTTTGATTATTACCTATAGGAATCCCATTTTGATTATTACCTATAGGAATCCCATTTTGATTATTACCTATAGGAATCCCATATTGATTATTACCTATAGGAATCCCATTTTGATTATTACCTATCGGAATCCCATTTTGATTATTACCTATAGGAATCCCATTTTGATTATTACCTATAGGAATCCCATTTTGATTATAACCTATAGGAATCCCATTTTGATTATTACCTATAGGAATCCCATTTTGATTATTACCTATAGGAATCCCATTTTGATTATTACCTATAGGAATCCCATTTTGATTATTACCTATAGGAATCCCATTTTGATTATTACCTATAGGAATCCCATTTTGATTATTACCTATAGGAATCCCATTTTGATTATTACCTATAGGAATCCCATTTTGATTATTACCTGTAGGAATCCCATTTTGATTATAACCTATAGGAATCCTATTTTGATTATTACCTATAGGAATCCCATTTTGATTATTACCTCTCGGAATCCCATTTTGATTATTACCTATAGGAATCCCATTTTGATTACAACCTATAGGAATCCCATTTTGATTATTACCTATAGGAATCCCATTTTGATTATTACCTGTAGGAATCCCATTTTGATTATAACCTATAGGAATCCCATTTTGATTATTACCTATAGGAATCCCATTTTGATTATTACCTATAGGAATCCCATTTTGATTATAACCTATAGGAATCCCATTTTGACTATTACCTATAGGAATCCCATTTTGATTATTACCTATCGGAATCCCATTTTGATTATTACCTATAGGAATCCCATTTTGATTATTACCTATCGGAATCCCATTTTGATTATTACCTATAGGAATCCCATTTTGATTATTACCTATCGGAATCCCATTTTGATTATTACCTATCGGAATCCCATTTTGATTATTACCTATCGGAATCCCATTTTGATTATTACCTATCGGAATCCCATTTTGATTTCTACCTATCGGAATCCCATTTTGATTATTACCTATCGGAATCCCATTTTGATTATTACCTATAGGAATCCCATTTTGATTATTACCTATCGGAATCCCATTTTGATTATTACCTATAGGAATCCCATTTTGATTATTACCTGTAGGAATCCCATTTTGATTATAACCTATAGGAATCCCATTTTGATTATTACCTATAGGAATCCCATTTTGATTATTACCTATAGGAATCCCATTTTGATTATAACCTATAGGAATCCCATTTTGACTATTACCTATAGGAATCCCATTTTGATTATTACCTATCGGAATCCCATTTTGATTATTACCTATCGGAATCCCATTTTGATTATTACCTATAGGAATCCCATTTTGATTATTACCTATCGGAATCCCATTTTGATTATTACCTATAGGAATCCCATTTTGATTATTACCTATAGGAATCCCATTTTGATTTCTACCTATCGGAATCCCATTTGGTTTATTTCTTATAACAATCCCATTCATTTCTATTCCTATTGAATCCCCATTAGATTATATCCCAACACTGCCTATTGGGACACCATTGGTCAAGGCCTATTGATACCCAATTCAATTTCTATTAATCAAAAATGTCTTGATTAGAATCAAGACCTAAAAAGTATCGATAAGACTGAGGTTATCACTTGTCTGAAGGATCAGATATTAATTTTTCTTTTTAATTGAAACTTAAATGCATGCTTAAGAAAAAACAACGTTCCATTACCGTTTTCCGTTGAAATAAATTATTTTACTGGTAATCAATTTCAAAAATTAACTATCTCGGCTTTTCGACCACAATTCCATTCCCCGAAAACATTTTATCATTACATTAATTACTTTTGGGAGAGTACGTGTATGGTTTTTGCGTTTTAAAAGGTTCCTAAAGACGTTACATCTCCATTCGTGACCAGCACGCTTCGCAGTGGAACATTTTAATTATTCTAAAACCAATGGCGCCAAATTCAATAGGGACAGTAACATTTTTACTCGCGGTTTTGCAAAATGATGTAATATCAAGTGCACTTTAGTGAACCGTCGTATTGTTCTTTCTCATAGTTCAGGGCATGATCAGTGTTACTGCCCAATTTCTCTCTCTAGTTTCTAACAATGGTTAGAGACTATTTGATAAGGCGCGGCACAACGTTATATTCTAAGTAGCACAAAAGGAAAATGAATCCATTTTTTTATATTTTGGTTTGAAATTAATAAACTCATGATAGTAGTTATAACGAACAGAAAGTCAAGGGAATGGCACCGGTAATGAGCAGCAAAAAGAGAGTAAATTTTGCTTCAAGGTAGCAGAGGGACATGGTAGTGAAAATAGTAATCTAGAATTTTGTTCGTTCAAACCTTAATATATCATGAAATATTCAAGTGAGGAGGCGGCACTACCTAGAAAGATTGATTTTGGCAGATAACAGCGAAAAAAATTATGTTCTACACACACTGGGACTATGGGAGAGTTTCTGGGCCACAGGTCGCACATGATGAAATTTCAACTCCAGTTTACATCTGTTCGTACTAGTAGCAGGTTAAGCTATAGTTTGCTCAGGTCCTGTTAGTCTCGAAAGGGTTATATAGTCCTCGTAACCAGTGGCGTCGCTAGGCCTTTTTGGGGGGGACTATAGCCCCCCCAAATTCCAAACTTAGCCCCCCCCAAAATAATCAGTAAACCCTACCAAAAAATTGCTGTTAGCAACCTAAAATTCTGTAGCAATATATAAAAAATTTTCAATATCAAACAGTAAAATTTTGAAGAAAAAAACAGATGGAAACAAGTAAAATGTTTCATGTTCTTTCGAAGGGAGTCCCAATAGTGTGGACTAAAAGCTAACCAAAACTAAAAATAAACCTAAGACGAGTGAAAATCCTTCATAATCGGTTCCGTAGTCTTTATCAATAAAAGGTTGTATATCTTCAAAATACGAATAATTTCACGTTGACACAAATTTACGGATAGTTTTAAAGGTCTACACATTTTCCAAAGAACCCATTATGCAATTTAGCCACATCGTAGTATACCATAGGCTCTTAGTTTGACCCGAGCCGTAGTAGTACTGGCCGGGGTTTTCGCTTTCGTTATCGTCAGATTTTAGCTTAAATGGAACCAATAGTGGTAGCTGAGCTCAGTTCGAGATTTTATTTTAATTAATAATTTTTCACACCGCACCCGGGAATTGAACCCGGCTGGCTGGCGCAGCAGTAAGACACGCTACCACTGTGGGGTCGGACATTTCTGATTTTTTGTTTAGGGTCTTTGAATTTTTTTCTTTTTATTCATGTGCTAATTAAATAGATAACGATGTGGCTACTATTAAGTCCCAGCCCTTGGGCCATCTTCTTTATATTAAGTTCTTATAATAACTTTAAAATAGTTTGCCCAGATTTAGCCCCCCCCCCCAAATTTCAAACCCTAGCGACGCTACTGCTTGTAACTTTTAAAAGGTTGTTGTCATGGCTTAACAGACCGCTATTACAGTTTTTTATTGTTTTATAGTTTATTTTGACACGTTATCTCCCAAAAGTAATTAATGTAATGATAAAATGTTTTCGGGGAATGGAATTGTGGTCGAAAAGCCGAGATAAGTAAATTTTTGAAATTGATTACCAGTAAAATAATTTATTTCAACGGAAAACGGTAATGGAACGTTGTTTTTTCTTAAGTATGCATTTAAGTTTCAATTAAAAAGAAAAATTAATATCTGATCCTTCAGACAAGTGATAACCTCAGTCTTATCGATACTTTTTAGGTCTTGATTCTAATCAAGACATTTTTGATTAATATCTGTTCCTTCAGTCTTCATTTTAATTAAGAATGTTAAGAAACTGTTTTACATTTTCAAAATCTGCACTAAGCAGAAACAAATATATATAGGGGACCATAACTTTCGCTCAATCAGACATTTATTTATTATGATACTTCAAAAAAAAACCTAAATCAATAAAAGTTTGTATTCTTATTGTAATTAACATAATACAATTTTTTACAATCATTCATTGAAACGCGAGGCGCCCCCTAAAAATTCCAGAAATAGGACCAAATTGACAATTTTACAAAATTTTTAAAAATGCTGATTATGTCCGTTTATCATTTAGCTCAAAATTGTCATAAGCCCAATATGAAATTCGGATATCCTTAAAACTTCATAAAGACGATCCGAGATTTTCAATTTCACACTTTTTTTGTAGCATAAACTAACGTCTGTTTGATATGAAGCTTAAAACCTTAAACAAAATATAGTCAGGGCTACCCTAAAAGTTCACCAAGATGATCCAAGATTGTTAATACGCCTAAAAAGTGCCATCTTCAAAATATGTAGCCGGGGAAAAGAGAGCGTGATCGAGTGGGCTATGCTAGTGGTTGGAAGTCGCGGGGGTTGGGACAGTGATAAGGAAGTTGAGATGGATTGGAAATAATGATGGGCGACCTGCGGCACCGTATCTCTCCCTATGTACCTCGCGCACGCCCCTACCCTTCGGTAGGCGATTGCTAAGTGCTGCCGCGGAGCGCCATTTTATTTGTATGAGAACTAGCTTCTATTTTGAAGATAGAGGGAGCGCCCTTTGCAATTTAGTCCAGTACGACCCTACCTAACCGCTGAGGATGCTGAGAGGACTATGTTGCCGTAGGTGGGGGTACACAGGCAACGCTATAGGTGTGGGGGTTTCTACTCCATTCCTCTCTCCTTCAAGGTTGGGACTCCAGGCATAGCCAACTCCATCACGCACACGACAACGCAAAACAACTCGCGCCAGCGTGGGAAATATGGCGGTGACACAGGGCAAATGACCAGTTTAAAAATTCCCTGGTCCAGTTCAAAAATTAAATCAGAGGGGGGTCAGTGGTCCACGAGACTACTAAGAAAGTTCAAGGGTAATCAGACTCCACACATTAAAATTCTCATATTTTAATTATCCACTTCTTTAGTTTAGCAGACGACGTGCTCTGGTCAATGGTAACGGACCAGTTTATTTATTCCAAGTCAGGAAAGTCACTGGCCTAATGTCCAGTTTAAAAAAATGCTTATTTGGTCACGGACCAGAAAACTCACGTAAACGCGACGCGAATGACGAAAACTACGTATTTTCCGACTGCCGAGAGGCGAAATAGCCCGGCCTCCTTTTACGTCCCCCCTTGTATTTTGAAAGTGGGACTGGGACTATGGGGCGCGAATACTTAGGCATCTAATGCCTTCTCTCTAGTAAACTAGATATCGCTTCTTGGTAAAACTTTATATAACTAAAACCATGAGTTTATAACATATGTTCCAAAACAAGCTTCATACAACTTTTCGAAAACAAATTTCCCTGAGATTTTCAGGCTTTTCCCCATATACTTCCCTGAGTTTTCCATGTTTTTCCCGTATATGGAGTATCCCATGGAGCAAATGTTAACAAAGGAGGGAAGGGGCAAATAGGACTATTACATAATCAAAGGATATCCCCGTATCTCTAATAAAACCAGAGTTACGAGCTTCCAAAATTTAGTGTAATGTTAATCCTATGGAGGAGGCAAAGTACCTACAAGTACCCGGGGCAAGTACCTACAAGCACGCGGATCAAGTACCTACAAGCACGCGGATCAAGTACCTACAAGCACGCGGATCAAGTACCTACAAGCACGCGGATCAAGTACCTACAATCACCCGGAGCAAGTAGCTACAATCACCCGGGGCAAGTACCTACAATCACCCGGAGCAAGTAGCTACAATCACCCGGGGCAAGTACCTACAAGCACCCGGGGCAAGTACCTACAAGCACCCGGGGCAAGTACCTACAAGCACCCGGGGCAAGTACCTACAAGCACCCGGGGTAAGCACCCAGGAGCACCCGGGGCAAGTACCTACATGCACCCGGGGTAAGCACCCAGGAGCACCCGGGGCAAGTACCTACAAGCACCCGGGGTAAGCACCCAGGACCACCCGGGGCAAGTACCTGCAAGCACCCAGAGGCACCCGTGGCAAGTAACCACAAGCACCCACAAGTAACCACAAGCACCCACAAGTACCTAAAAGTACCTTCAAGCACCCACAAGTAACCACAAGCACCCAGAATTACCTACAAGTACCTTCAAGCACCCACAAGTAACCACAAGCACCCACAAGTACCTACAAGTACCTACAAGCACCCACAAGTACCTACAAGTACCTACAAGCACCCACAAGTACCTACAAGTACCTTCAATCACCCAAAAGTAACCACAAGCAACCACAAGTAACCACAAGCACCTACAAGTACCCACAAGCACCTACAAGTATCCACAAGCACCTACAAGTATCCACAAGCACCTACAAGTATCCACAAGCACCTACAAGTATCCACAAGCACCTACAAGCATCCACAAGCACCTACAAGCACCCACAAGCACCTACAAGCACCCACAAGTACCTACAAACACCCACAAGTACCCGGGGCAAGTACCCACAAGTACCTTCAAGCACCCACAAGTACCCGGGGCAAGTACCCACAAGCACCCACAAGTAACCACAAGCACCCACAAGTACCTACAAGTACCTTCAAGCACCCTCAAGTACCTACAAGTACCTTCAAGCACCCTCAAGTAACCACAAGCACCTACAAGTACCCACAAGTACCTACAAGCACCCACAAGTACCTACAAACACCCACAAGTACCTACAAACACCCACAAGTACCTACAAACACCCACAAGTACCTACAAACACCCACAAGTACCTACAAACACCCACAAGTACCCGGGGAAAGTACCCACAAGTACCTTCAAGCACCCACAAGTACCTTCAAGCACCCACAAGAACCCACAAGTACCCACAAGAACCCACAAGAACCCACAAGTACCTACAAGTACCCACAAGTACCCACAAGTACCTACAAGTACCTACAAGTACCTACAAGTACCCACAAGTACCTACAAGTACCTACAAGTACCCACAAGTACCCACAAGTACCTACAAGTACCCACAAGTACCCACAAGTACCTACAAGTACCCACAAGTACCTACAAGTACCCACAAGTACCTACAAGTACCCACAAGTACCTACAAGTACCCACAAGTACCCACAAGTACCCACAAGTACCCACAAGTACCCACAAGAACCCACAAGTACCTACAAGTACCCACAAGCACCTACAAGTACCTACAAGCACCCACAAGAACCCACAAGCACCCACAAGTACCTACAAGCACCCACAAGTACCTACAAGCACCCACAAGTACCTACAAGCACCCACAAGTACCTACAAGCACCCACAAGTACCCACAAGTACCCACAAGCACCCACAAGTACCCACAAGCACCCACAAGTACCCACAAGTACCCACAAGCACCCACAAGTACCCACAAGCACCCACAAGTACCCACAAGTACCCACAAGAACCCACAAGTACCCACAAGAACCCACAAGTACCCACAAGAACCCACAAGTACCCACAAGTACCCACAAGAACCCACAAGTACCCACAAGAACCCACAAGTACCCACAAGAACCCACAAGTACCTACAAGTACCCACAAGAACCCACAAGTACCCACAAGTACCCACAAGAACCCACAAGTACCCACAAGAACCCACAAGAACCCACTAGTACCCACAAGAACCCACAAGTACCCACAAGCACCCACAAGTACCCACAAGCACCCACAAGTACCTACAAGCACCCACAAGTACCTTCAAGCACCCACAAGTACCCACAAGTACCTACAAGCACCCACAAGTACCTACAAGCACCCACAAGTACCTACAAGCACCCACAAATACCTACAAGCACCCACAAGTACCTACAAGCACCCACAAGTACCTACAAGCACCCACAAGTACCTACAAGCACCCACAAGTACCTACAAGCACCCACAAGTACCTACAAGCACCCACAAGTACCTACAAGGAACCACAAGTACCTACAAGCACCCACAAGTACCTACAAGCACCCACAAGTACCCACAAGCACCCACAAGTACCCACAAGAACCCGGGCAAACCACCTACAAGAGCTCAAACGCAATGTTTTTCTTGCTTAATATCCCTCTAACGGCGTGAATCACGACAAAAACGCCGTAAGTCAAATATAAAAAATTAGGGCTAAAATGCGTGTCTCTAACAGTGGTAAAACGCCGTAAATCCAATACCCAAAACAACGTAAGTCAAAGTATGTGTTAATAATGATAAAAATCGATACTTAAACTTAATTGATCTTAATGAAACTAAGAAAAGGCACATCTATGGACTGTTATCTTTCATTTAAGATGGTTCCCAAACGTAACGAATGATTAGTTTTCTTTATACACGATCCCAATTAAGGTCATTTTTCAAAAAAATCCCATGTTATGTCTATGGAAGAATATTGTATCTTTCACCAAATGTCTGATTAATTTTATGGATTCTAAAACCACCCTTAACAACTTTTTTCTTTATAGAACTAACTATTAGTTGGATCTCTTTGAAATTTTAACCACATATTTAGGGCCCAAATTTTAGTTCACTGGCAAAATTTCAAAGCAGCAAACACAATACGAAAAAAGTTACGGCCAATCAGAGAACCCTCCTTTAGCATTAGAGGCAGTATCAAGTCTTATCTAAGAGAGCGACCGCTCTCCTAGAATTGGTGTATTTGTCCAAAACACAATCGATTTCTAATACATTTCCAATAGGAAAAATACCAATTGGTTTCCAATGTAATTTTCCATAAGGGTTGTAATGCGCAAATACGGATAAATTTGTTTTAAAACGGCCTAGATTATCTTACATCCATAGTACATGGATATACTTAATAAATATACTATACAATGTAGTATATTTAAATTTATTACTTAATATTCGTTAGGTATTTATATACATCATATGCATGCATCATGAATGATGCTATCTATGTATTGGTCCAGGCCGGTTGGGCCGGGCCCCACCAAACATTTACGAAATTCTACGCCTATGCACTTGTCTTTTGTACGTGTTAGGGTTAACATGTTTCTTTCATTCTTTAATTAAGCATTCATTATTGTTACTTAGACATTCTTATTATTTCTTCAATTCGATGTAAATTAATAACAACGGTAGCAGAGCGTGGTTCTGCATCAAATAACTGCAAGAAATATAAAAAACAAGTAACCTTTGGACCGTAACGTAATAGCCGTCAAAACTAAGCCTAACAAGATGGCGGATGGCCGTAACTGCGCAATCGGGCAAGCAATGAAACTGAGGTCTGATAATTATAAAGCATGGAAGTTTGATATCCAAATGGTGTTGAATGAACTATCACTATGGGAGATTGTGAATGGAGAAGAAACAGCTCCACCTGCATCGGCAAGTGCGGAAGTACTAAGGAAGTTCAAAGAAAGACAAAATAAAACTTTTTCCATAATTGCATTAAGCATCTCTGATGAACTACGTAGCATCATCAGTGACGTTGCTACAAACCCAATAGCAATTTGGAAAAAGATTGAAGATACCTTTGAACCAAAAACACGTTCAACATTACTCAACGAGTTTTATGGGATGAGATATCAAGACGGAGAAAGTATGTACTTCTTTATCGGCAGAATTTCGGAGGTAAAGAAAAACTTGGAAGAGGCTGGGAAGATTTTAGAGGACCAAGACATCGCTTATAAGTTGATAGGAACTCTACCCGCGTCTTACGAAGCCCTTGTATCTCAAATTTATCAACTTAGCGACGCTCGATTTAAACCTGAACCCATTAAGAAGATGTTACTAGCAGAGTATGGCAGACAAACACTGAAGGAACAAGAAACAAGTGAAAAGGATACAGAGGCTTTAATAACGCGACCAAAAGAAGCCAAGACTACTGTTAACACATTTCACGGAAAATGTTATAATTGTGGAAAGTGTCGTGTTCGTTGTTTCTAACTAAACACAATAATTCATTGTCAACGTTACGTTTATTTACAAGTTATTAAAGAGTGGTTACATCGAGACGCACTGTTGTTACTGCCCCTTAACTAGGCTAAGAGGTTACTTATATAGAGTTCTGCAGGGGAGTTCTAATCAGTTCAAATCATGATACGTTGGTGCGTTCAGTGCATACTAACACATCCTTTCTCTTAAGTTAAAAAATACATTTGTACAATTAGATTTTAAAATATCCCTGCTTTACAAAGTTTATGTCAAATTCAATTTAAATTCTTTGCACGCTAACTAGCTATGTCTACAATTATATATTTTCTGATTTGTTATCAAACATTATTTTATAAACACTTTAAGTTAAAAATACATTTATACAATTTATAAATCTAATTTCTGTCTCTTTTTAATATGTCTACCGCTTCTAGTTCTTAATACAATCTCTTGAGATTTACGTTTATTGCTTGGTTTGGATTCTGGTTCGCTCGTAAATGAAGCTTCGTTTTGGTTGTGAATCGTCACTTGTTCGTCAGCTGTTTCAGGTTCCGCATTCATCAGCTGTTGTGAAGGGTTGATGTCTCTAGGTGGTGATTGATTTTGATCATCTGGAATCGCTGGGGTTTGCTCGTGTAGAGTATCTGGGTCGTTGGTTGGGTTTTCGGGCAACTCTGGATGGTTAAGTTGATTTGATATGGCTGGATACTCAGGGACTACCTCGGGCAAAACTGGTTGTCTCGACTCTGGGGTTTTTGGCATAGGAATAAGATGATACCTATTCCTACGAACAGTTCCATTGGGTGTATCCAGAATATAGGATCTTGGTTCTTTAGCTAGATTTTTAACTGTGGCTTGAATTCGCAAATCCGTAATCCACACATTCTCCGCTTTTATTAAGGTAGGCAGGTGATGTACATGTACACCATGTCTTCTGTCATAATTTTCCTTTTGCTTTTCGCGCCAATGTTCTTCTCGTTTTCGTATTATGTCGTACGGTGGAATTCTCGGTTGCAGTTCTTTGATATTTAGCGGAAGTGTTGACCGTAGCTTTCTTCCCATTAAGAGTTGAGCAGGCGTATACCCATTGGCCAATGGTGTTGTGCGATACGAGAGCAGAGCCAGGTACGGATCGTTGCTTTTCTTTAGCGTTTGCTTGACGATCTTGACAGCTGCTTCGGCAAAGCCATTACTTTGTGCAAATTTTGGGCTTGAAGTTATATGCGTAAAGCCATACTCCTTAGAAAAACGGCTAAATTCGCTTCTGAACTGTGGTCCGTTGTCGCTTTTTACTATCTCTGGAATTCCGTGAGTGGCGAATATTGACTTCACTTGATTTATTATGGTTTTAGAGCTTTGATCTCGTAGTTCTCGAATTTCGAAGTATCTTGAGTAGAAGTCGGTGACAAGCAAGTAGGTTTTTCCAGACAAATAGAATAGATCCATTGCTACGTTCTTCCAGGGTCTATCAGGAAATTTGCTGGGACATAATGGTTCATGTTGATTTCTGGCTTCCTTCGTGCAAGCTTGGCAATTTCTCACTGTGTCTTCTATTTCTCTCGAAATTCCTGGCCACCAAACTGATGTGTTTGCACGAGCTCTGCACTTAGAAATACCCTGATGGCCTTCATGAATTTTCTCTAAGATATCCATTCGTATTGATCGAGGTATCAGGATTCTCGCTCCTTTCATGAGTAGACCATGCTGTATGGTGATTTCGTTTCTGAATGGGTGGTACTTCATCAGTTCTTGGTTAACATTCTTCCATGTTGGCCACCCTTGGTTTACGTGATTGGTTACGGTTTGGCAAATTGTACCTTTTTGTTGCTCTTTCCATATTTCTGCAAGTCTAACGTCAGAAGCTGGTAAGTGTGACATAATTAATTGGATGTGAGCATCGAATTCTTCTTCCAGTTCGCTGTCTCCAGTCTCTGGCAGTGGACCTCTGGACAAAGTATCTGCTACCGTAAGGTCCTTTCCTGGCGTATAGAAAACTTTATAATCATATCTCATCATGCGTATCCGAAGTCGCTGCAAACGAGGTGATAGGTCGTCCAATGATTTACTCTGCATGATTGAGACTAGCGGCTTGTGGTCTGTTTCGATGTCAATTGTTAATCCCAGTATATAGTCTTCAAAGCGTTTACAGGCCCATGCCATGGCCAGTGCCTCTTTTTCAATTTGAGCATATTTTTGCTCGGCAGGGGTGAGAGTTTTGGAAGCATATGCGACGACTCTGAGTTCTTGATTTTCTTGTTCTTGTCTAATTACGGCTCCAATTCCGAAAGAGGATGCATCAGCTGATACAATTGTTCTTTTCGACGGGTCGAATATTGCTAGTATTGGTTTTGTCGTAAGTATCCTTTTAACTTTTTCGAACGCTATCTGTTGAGGTTCGGACCATTGCCATTGGTTCTTTGTGCTGAGAAGTGCAGTCAATGGTTGAATCGTTTCTGACAACTTTGGAATGAATTTTGCCAAGTAATTCGTCATGCCCAAAAAGCGTCGTAGTTCGGCTACATCTTGAGGTTGAGGTATTTGGTTAATCGCCTCTACTTTCTCGTCATCGGGACTGATTCCTTGTCAGTCGACTGTATGTCCAACGAACTTGACTCTTGGTACGGAAAACTGGCATTTTTCCACGTTCAGTGTTAGTCCTGCTTTCTCAATTGCGTTCAATGCTCTTCTTAGATTGTTGTCATGATCGTCTTGGTCTTTGCCAAAAACTAGTACATCATCTTGAAGATTAATGTTTCCTGATACGCCTTCAAAAGCTGTGCTTATTTGTCTTTGAAAATGTTCCGAGGCTGAACTCAATCCAAACGGTAGGCGGTTGAAATAAAATCGACCGAATGGTGTTATGAACGTAGTGAGAATTGCTGATTCTTGATCCAATGGTATCTGCAAATACCCGGAATTCGCGTCGAGCTTGGAAAATATCTTCGCTCCACTTAGTAGGCCAAGGATATTGCAACCCTCCGTAGAATAATTTACCTAAGGGAGAAAGCTCCCGAGGGCCATAAAAAGAATAAAGACAACTTACTTTAATTATCCAAAAATAGAAGAATTAATCTTCTTAACTTTATTGATGAAAAAATAGCAAAGGGATAACGATCCCGTAACCAACTTGGTTAACAATTTCTTGCCCCGTCTTAGGAGACTTTTAATCAAAAAGAGAGAACTATTCTCGTCGACCGTCAACATAAGAACTGATAACAAAACTCTAACGTATTCTATATTACAACTGTGGAAGGGGGAGTGGCTTGTGACATGGAGGCTAGATATGCCCTGCCAGAACCAAGGAGTGGAAACTCCTATGATTCTGGCATCCATGTTACATCCCCCCTCTTTAGGAACTTTTGTTTATAATACAAGAATATAGAACAGAAAGATTTTTTTTTCAGTTTAGGGTTACTCCGAGAAACCCTTAAAATCATTAGCAGGGGTATAGATATTTTTAAGTTCGATCACAAAATGTTTTTCACAGAAAAATTATTTTTTTCTTCATTGGTGCTGCATGAGCTTCTGTTCAATCTTCATACCCGAAGGGCTTCCCTTTTACCGTGATGTTAGGCTCTCCTTACGGAGGATCAAAGTATATGGGTAGTGGACTTCCTCCTTTGGTCATCTAAAATTAGATATATTAGTAATTTCTCTTTGTTGCTTGGGAAATAAATTCCCAAGGGAAAACAGAGATTGGTTCTCGTGTAAAACAGAAGTATTCCCTTTTTAGGTTCGTGATTTTATTATTGTTAAGGTAAACTTGAACCTCATAAGGTGACCTTAACCTTTGGTTATCATCGGGAGGTCGGTAGTAAATGTCTACTTCGTTACCTCCGGGCTGAACCGTCGCCCTCTTACATACCTCTCGTCGCCATCCCAATTTAAAAGGTTCTAAGTAAATATCGGGTAATGTAGCCCTATTTAAACGAGGAGTTCTCATTGATTCCGACAACGAGGTCGATGAGCTATCAGACACACGCTGTGATTGCGATTGCGATTGAGGTGTCTGTTCAGGGTTAGATATTTCCTCCGAAGGAATAGAAATTGGTTCAGGAGGTACTATTTCCTCCGAAAAACCAGACGAGGGAGAATGCTGTAACACCGGTTCCATGACTGATTGTTCAGAAGACGTTGATTTGTCTTCCGGTGTTCGAATTTCTTCTGAAAAACTGGATGTTGACGTATATAGCTTATTTTCCACGACTGATTCACGATCAGACGGGGAAGCCTCCCCTGCCGCAGAAGGCGGGCTATCGTTAGAGGGATGATCGAGCTGAAAAGCCCTCATATCATGATAGGTAAAAAGGAGGAGAGGAGGGTCTTCAAAAAGGGCCATGCCCGGTTCACTATCAGAATCTGTAGGTTGATGTGAATCATCTCGAACTGCAGGAGGGATCGGTTGATCCTCTGCTTGATCTTCTATTGTACTTGATGTCGAGGCTTGAGGGACATCAGGAATACCAGGAAAAATCGGTTGATTGACTTCCTGACCGTCCGAAGGTGACGGTGACGTAGAAGATGATGATGATTCAGATGAAGTAGTTGAGGAAGTCTCCGCAGGTTGGTGGTGTGCACTCCCACCATCCGTAGAAGGACTAAGCTCAGGATCATCTGCGACTTCTGATTGAGAAACGGGGGCATTTCCGGCGTGATCGAAGACAGCTACGTTAGTCCAGTAGAGTTTTAGATGTTCGAGATTAACCTTCCCTACATTCTGCCTTGAGTTAGCATCCTCTAACTCATAGACAACGGGGGAATGTTTGGCTACTATTTTAAAGGGACCTGCCCATTTAGGACTAAGCTTTTTCATGAACTGACCTGTCGTACTTGATAAAGGATGAGTTTCCATCCATACTAAAGTTCCTACCTCAAACTCTAAAGGGTCATGGCGGAGGTCATAGTATTTCTTTTGGTGGGCTTTAGCTAACTTAGACAATTCATTACTGAATGCTAATTGTTCCTTAAGAACCTTCAATGCCTTACTACGACTAGGGTCATCATTGTCCTGAATGGGTTCTTCAATATCTAAATCCCAAGGGAGACGTGGCTCCCGCCCTAAATTCAAAAAGAAAGGGGATCTTCCCGTGGTATCATGGGGTGCGGAATTTATTGCGAATTGAAGAAGGTCAAGGGATTCATCCCATCTATCATGGTGATTCCCTACATAAAACGATATTAACTCGCCTATTACTCTATTGACTCTTTCAGTGGGGTTTCCCTTAGGAGTAAGGGGGTGGTAAACTTTGGGTTAATTCGAAATGCTCTGCAAGTTTGCAGCCAAAGTTTTGAAGTAAACTGTACCCCTCTATCACTAAGAATAACTTTCGGTGCTCCCCACCTAGTAATAATAGACTTAAAAGCCTGTACACAGGTCTTAGCAGTAATAGTTTTTAGTGGAATCATTTCCACGAATTTGGTCATGTAATCGACAAAGACAATTAAATATTTATAGTGGTGTCTACTTGAAGGGAATGGTCCCATTATGTCGACACTAATTTGGTCCCAAGGACTTGTTATTTCTGAGGGTTGCATTAGCCCTGGCTTTTTCCTGTTTCTAGCCTTAAATTGTTGGCATAAAGAGCAACCTCGAACATAATCCTGGACGTCACTAATTATAGAGGGCCACCAATATCTATATGTAACTTTACTAAGGGTCTTATCTTTGCCCCTGTGAGCCGATAAAGGGTGGTCGTGTAATAACCTCATAGCTTCTAGCCTTAAACGAGGCGGTAAAAAAATCTTTTCAGGATGATTCCTGTAAGGTCTTCTATAAAGAAGATCATTTTTTAATTCAAACATTTTATTCCTAACTGGGTTAGGTCCTTGCAAGGAATTAATAATAGGGGAAGCAAATGGGTCTTCCCTCTGAGACTTTCTTACGTCTTCTATGGTAAAGACTGAATATAAGGCTCTAGGACCTGGGGGACTACCCGCCCTTCAACAGTGTCACTAGAGGAAGTTGAATTACTACTACTACCGGTAGAATTTTGACTAGTACTACTACTAGTTGGATCCAATTTACTAGTAGAATTGGAAGTAGAGGAACTAAGATTGATACTTAAAACGTTTATCGGGACCCTCGACAAAGCGTCTGCTACTTCGTTTTCTACTCCTTTCTTATGCTTGATTGTAAAGTCAAAGGTCTGAAGGTACATTGCCCATTTAACTAGACGAGAATTAGGTTCCCTAATATTAAACAACCACTGTAAAGCCTGATGGTCAGTGAGGACAGTAAATTTACGACCTTCTAGAAAGGGCCTAAACTTTTTAACTGCCCAACATATGGCTAAACACTCTTTCTCGCTAGTTGAGTACCTTGTTTCGGCATCTTTAAGTCTTGTGCTAGCATAAGCTATAGGGACTTCGACATTATCTTGCATTTGGGAAAGAAGGGCACCTAACCCCACATCACTAGCATCTGTAGTTAAAATGCACGGGGAATCCCTTCTAAAGGAAGCTAACGGATGAGCCTTACAAATGGCGTCCTTAATTTTTTCGAACGCTTGTTGCTGTTCGAAACCCCAAATAAATTTTTGATCCTTTCTTTTAAGGCCCCTTCTGAGAATAAAAAAACAAGCTGGTCGAAAATTCACTCAAAAACTAGTTTAACCGAAAACATATTTTCACGTCGATGATCGTTATAAAAAGCTATAAGAATTTTACCCAATGAAGAAAACAAATGTCTCTTTAGTATAAAACAATCGACTCGCGATTTAATGAGTTAGTTGTTTTATAAATTTATTATAAAGTGTACAAACTTGGAAAGTTTCCGTTGGAAACATCTCCTACGGAAGTAATCTTATTTTAACAGGGAAAGTGTCTTAATTTGAAATATCTTTCGAGCTAGGGCCTCTGAAAGTTATAGATTTCTAGCGTTAAAACTTATAAACTTAACAGGCATTTAATTGTAATTCGAGGTGTTTTTGTTTTGCTTTTTTGTCCGTAGAACATTATTTTTTCTCCCGATCCTCTTGAGAACCTCATATCCCATAGAAAATGCTTTTGTTCCTTATATATAATTTTCAAAAAAAATTTAAGTTAAAAACTTATTGAGTTAAATCCAACGTAATACAAATTCTATTCAAGAACTGATGTTGCCTGTCAGCACAATGATACCAAAGACCTTTTCTTTGAAAAGTGTTAAGTTAACCCTGTTCCGCCCTTTCTCTCCTACTGAAAGGACATAAGGTTTCAAGTTGTATGATCTTTTCCCCCTCAATTAAAAGAAGTTCAGGCGTTCGCCGTTGTCAAAAAAAAACGTCGCTGACCCACAAATGACGTCAAGAAAAAAAAATAAAGGGGGTAGTTTCAAAAACCAGTGGCATCCGTCGGCCTCTGTTACCAATTATGACACCCCTTAACACCCCCAGCCTAATGGGTCCGCGGCACAACAAAGATTCATCGACAGGTCGTAAAAGCTATTGCCGTCTCCCCAGCCCGTCTATAGCCAATGTATACCAATTCTATAGGGGTTTCACATTATATATCACTCCACCGTATTATAACACCCTATGCAGTTTCTGACTTTTTTTCGTCGAAATATGTTCAAGACAACTGGGTGAAATACGAATATCTATAGATAGACCTACATCTTTTCAAGCTCAGACGCTCACTATTATTATTGAAACGAACTGCGTCGCTTGTCTGTTTATTTTCAAAAACGTTTTCGCTAAAACAAAAATGGGTAATAGCAAAGGAGCTCTGCGAAATAAGAAGGCTAAAACTAAACGCGGTAAAACGCATAGAAAACTTTTCGGCGAGAGAAAACAATTAGAACTCGAAGAATCGCTTGACCCCCAACTTTCTAGTAAAAACAAAATCATTTCCCCAATACATTTCGTGTCCACATCGACACAGACATGTTTCAGCTGTTGCAAAACGATTTCTGATTGCGTGTCGTGTTCAGTGATTAGTGATGATTTAGATAATTCAGGCGCGATCTGTTCCGTCGGTCAAAATTCATCAAGAATTCATAGCACGCCAAAAGGAATATTTGTTGGTCAGCGGGTTTTTTAAAATATGTCTCGGTTTTACAGGCGTCATAGACGATGAACAAGCTTTGGTTGGAGTGAAAACGTCACCATCAGCAATAGGCCTAAACTTAACTGAGGCCATAAAAAACAAAAAAAATAAAATTTTTAAACCTAACAATCGATGAGGACGGGAAAACCAACATTACACTGAAGAGATCACACGCCTATTTTTATCAAATTCAGGGGCAATTAAATATCGCTGATAAAAACAAGTGTTTCTTCGTTGTGTACATAGACGAAAATAACCCAATCTTTGTGGATGAGATAGAGAGAGATGGGCATTTATGGCAAAACGTAATGCTTCCTAAACTTTGTGCTTTTTTTAACGATTGCCTTTTGCCTGAAATTCTGGACCCACAAATTCCGAAAGGTCAGATTTGTAAAGATCCGCTTTACATAATCAAGGCCCAAAATAAACTGAAACTAAAGAAAGAAGCCTCTAAAAGTGATACTAAGTTGTGAAGTGAAATATTGGGTGTGACGTTTACCTAGACGCGGCTCGAATAATACACATTGAAATATTTTTATTTATATATTACTGAAACTTGCTCAACTTCAAGTTAGGATCTGCAACTATACCAAATTATATTTTTTCGTTTGAATCACTGATCGGTGAATCAGCGAAAGTAGTGCTTCAATTTCTCTCTTCCCATATCGTCTAAACATGCAGGATGCTCTATATCTATATCGACGGAGTACCCAAACTCAGAAGGGGCCTTAAGGAAGTTCAGAGATTTTTAGGGATGGCAGGTTGGCACAATAGGTTTATTAGCCACTACTCTCAAATAGTAGCCCCTATAATAAACTGAGTTTGGATACTCCGTCGATGACCTTGAGGTTTTTACCAAGGAATATACAGTTTTACTTGATATACTATGTAGTCCTTGCAGTTCACTTTCGCGAAGAAGAAGGGAGTGGGAGAGAATAGTAATAAAAAGGGAGCTCTTAACAACCCCATACCCCTAGGGCACGGCCACCTTTTGTCCGGTTGTCCCGCTGTCGGAGCCTTACCTAAACATCAATAGATTCAGTATCTTTCTTCCTTCTAATTTTCAAGAGTAGCGAAAGTAGTTTTAGTACAATAAACGAGAAGCTAAATTACTATAGAGCATCCTGCATGTTTAGACGATATGGGAAGAGAGAAATTGAAGCACTACTTTCGCTGATTCACCGATCAGTGATTCAAACGAAAAAATATAATTTGGTATAGTTGCAGATCCTAACTTGAAGTTGAGCAAGTTTCAGTAATATATAAATAAAAATATTTCAATGTGTATTATTCGAGCCGCGTCTAGGTAAACGTCACACCCAATATTTCACTTCACAACTTAGTATCACTTTTAGAGGCTTCTTTCTTTAGTTTCAGTTTATTTTGGGCCTCGATTATGTAAAGCGGATCTTTACAAATCTGACCTTTCAGAATTTGTGGGTCCAGAATTTCAGGCAAAAGGCAATCGTTAAAAAAAGCACAAAGTTTAGGAAGCATTACGTTTTGCCATAAATGCCCATCTCTCTCTATCTCTTCCACAAAGATTGGGTTATTTTCGTCTATGTACACAACGAAGAAACACTTGTTTTTATCAGCGATATTTAATTGCCCCTGAATTTGATAAAAATAGGCGTGTGATCTCTTCAGTGTAATGTTGGTTTTCCCGTCCTCATCGATTGTTAGGTTTAAAAATTTTATTTTTTTTGTTTTTTATGGCCTCAGTTAAGTTTAGGCCTATTGCTGATGGTGACGTTTTCACTCCAACCAAAGCTTGTTCATCGTCTATGACGCCTGTAAAACCGAGACATATTTTAAAAAACCCGCTGACCAACAAATATTCCTTTTTTCGTGCTATGAATTCTTCATGAATTTTGACCGACGGAACAGATCGCGCCTGAATTATCTAAATCATCACTAATCACTGAACACGACACGCAATCAGAAATCGTTTTGCAACAGCTGAAACATGTCTGTGTCGATGTGGACACGAAATGTATTGGGGAAATGATTTTGTTTTTACTAGAAAGTTGGGGGTCAAGCGATTCTTCGAGTTCTAATTGTTTTCTCTCGCCGAAAAGTTTTCTATGCGTTTTACCGCGTTTAGTTTTAGCCTTCTTATTTCGCAGAGCTCCTTTGCTATTACCCATTTTTGTTTTAGCGAAAACGTTTTTGAAAATAAACAGACAAGCGACGCAGTTCGTTTCAATAATAATAGTGAGCGTCTGAGCTTGAAAAGATGTAGGTCTATCTATAGATATTCGTATTTCACCCAGTTGTCTTGAACATATTTCGACGAAAAAAAGTCAGAAACTGCATAGGGTGTTATAATACGGTGGAGTGATATATAATGTGAAACCCCTATAGAATTGGTATACATTGGCTATAGACGGGCTGGGGAGACGGCAATAGCTTTTACGACCTGTCGATGAATCTTTGTTGTGCCGCGGACCCATTAGGCTGGGGGTGTTAAGGGGTGTCATAATTGGTAACAGAGGCCGACGGATGCCACTGGTTTTTGAAACTACCCCCTTTATTTTTTTTTCTTGACGTCATTTGTGGGTCAGCGACGTTTTTTTTTGACAACGGCGAACGCCTGAACTTCTTTTAATTGAGGGGGAAAAGATCATACAACTTGAAACCTTATGTCCTTTCAGTAGGAGAGAAAGGGCGGAACAGGGTTAACTTAACACTTTTCAAAGAAAAGGTCTTTGGTATCATTGTGCTGACAGGCAACATCAGTTCTTGAATAGAATTTGTATTACGTTGGATTTAACTCAATAAGTTTTTAACTTAAATTTTTTTTGAAAATTATATATAAGGAACAAAAGCATTTTCTATGGGATATGAGGTTCTCAAGAGGATCGGGAGAAAAAATAATGTTCTACGGACAAAAAAGCAAAACAAAAACACCTCGAATTACAATTAAATGCCTGTTAAGTTTATAAGTTTTAACGCTAGAAATCTATAACTTTCAGAGGCCCTAGCTCGAAAGATATTTCAAATTAAGACACTTTCCCTGTTAAAATAAGATTACTTCCGTAGGAGATGTTTCCAACGGAAACTTTCCAAGTTTGTACACTTTATAATTAATTTATAAAACAACTAACCCATTAAATCGCGAGTCGATTGTTTTATACTAAAGAGACATTTGTTTTCTTCATTGGGTAAAATTCTTATAGCTTTTTATAACGATCATCGACGTGAAAATATGTTTTCGGTTAAACTAGTTTTTGAGTGAATTTTCGACCAGCTTGTTTTTTTATTCTCAGAAGGGGCCTTAATGTTTTTAGGAGGAGGAAATTTCTGAATGGCTTCTATCTTAGAAGGATCTATATGCACCCCTGTTTCATTGACAATGTGACCAAATATGGTAGCTTCTCTTTGAGCAAAACGACATTTTTTTAACTGAAGGGTGAGACCCGCTTCCTTTAATCTATTTAGGACATATTCTAAACACGTTAAGTGTTGATCCCAATCTTCGCTAAGCGAGATTAAATCGTCTAAATAGTCTATTAATTGGAAGTAATCTGCGTCCCTAAAAATCTCGTCGATTAGACGCTGAAAGGAGCTAGGGGCATTACAAAGCCCAAAAGGGAGTACATTGAACTCGTACTTTCCCATATGAGTCACGAAAGCAGTTTTTTCTCTACTTTTAGGGTGCATTTCCACTTGCCAATACCCTGATTTAAGGTCAAGTGTAGTAATGTATTTTGGTCTTCCAACTCTAGCTAACATATCCTCTATATTAGGCAAGGGATAAGGGTCCTTGATGGTAACCTGATTTAGTTTTCTGTAATCAATACAAAACCTATAGGGTTTACCCCGTTTTGTTTGTTCAACTAAAACTACGGGCGAAGCCCAAGGAGATACTGAGGGTCTAATTATCCCGTCATCTAACATTTCCCTTACATGTTGTTCAATTATTTTCCTTTTCTGGTCATTAACACGATAAGGTTGAGATTTGATGGGCGGACTATAACCCGTATGAATCCCATGGAAGATTAGTCCTGTTCTTCCTACTTTATCAGAAAACAACTCAGGAAATTTCAATAACAGGGTTTCTAATTGATGACGTTGTTCATCAGAGATAGAGGCTGCGGAAACTGCGTCCCTAATATTCTCTACAATCTCCTTATCTATTGGATCCTTATCTGATGGTATTGAAAAAGGGATCCTTAAGTTACCCACTAAGCATTGAGATGACTCAAAATCCAATTTGACCCTATTTTCCTCAAGAAAATCTTCACCTAGTATAAAGTCACTATTGAGGGAAGGAACTATGTAGAATTTAAATTTGAATTGTTTCTCTCTGTTAATTGACTTAAGAGTAAATTCTAACTCGTGAGAACCTTTTGTAAACGTATAACGGCCGTCGCACCAAACTACACAATCTAGTTGTTCATCTTCAGGTAATTCTGAAGAATTTCTATGTTTACAAATTTTTTGCCACTGGTCAAGACTAACAAAAGAGGCATCTGCCCCACTATCTAATTTAGCGTGAACTGTCGCGTGTTCAAAAGTAACGGGAATGGTAACCCTTTTGTAAACTGAACCCTTCCGGACGGATTCAATCCTCAAGGGAAACGCGACACGCTTCTTGTTAGGGGAATTTATTGGGCACCGGGAGAGGGACCACGAGGGACCTCTCCCGTCTGGGCTTCCCCCGACTGGATAATCTTTGTGTTTGGACAGTCAGGTGCAAGATGACCTGGTTCTTGGCATTTAAAACAAGTTATGACACGTGTATATGGGTAGGACAAAGCTAGTTGACGACCTTGATATTTTGATCTCCCATTAGTATATCTATTAAAAGATCGTTGACCTCTATTTGAAGTATTGTGACCTCTTTCTTGAGATCTAGAGTCTAAGGGTTTCAAGGGATATTCCCATTTAGGATGTGCTGGAGAAGTAGGACAAGGGCTTTGACAATGCCCGGGGGAACACTGACTATGGGCAGAGCCTTTATTAGCTGGGCAAGAAGACTCAGCTTTAACTTTAGGTTTAGGGGGTGACTTCCTCTTTTCCCTTTTCTCAGCGTTCTTTCTCCTAACTTCAATATCCTTCTCAATGGTTTTACAGGAGTTTCTTAACTGTTCCATGGTACTAAATTGTAAGAAAAGGAGGGGAGTCCTAAGCTCGTCCTTTAAATTACTTTTAATTATTGGAACTAATTCCTTTTCGGTAAGAGGATGGGTCATCCCTAAGTTTAACTTTATTACCTCCCCGAAGAAATCCTCTACCGACTCCTTATCTTTCTGACTTCTACGGTTAATTTCTATCTTAAGCTTAGAGTCAGCTTCGGAGTCTCTAAACTGGACTTTAAAATGTCTCTTAAATGTTTTCCAAGCCAAATGAGGATGGGAAGGGTTTAAACTACACATGTCGTCATATTGACGGATTAAATCCCTATACCAATACAAGGCACGCCCTCTTAAAAGGAGAGGCAATGCAGCTAACCTTTCCTCATTTGTTAGCTAAAAACTCCCATAAAAGCTAACCTTTCTGGCGGTTCAATAGGGACTTTTCCCGTTTGAGGAGTTGAACCTCTATTTATTAACGTGGGTAGATCCCTAACTAACCTATCCAAACTAGTAGCTAGAGCTTTTTGTATTGCTACATCTTGGTTAGAATTATCTGCCTGAGTTTGGAGTAAGGGCAATATAAAAGCTTTTAATTCCTCGTCGGACGTGTCTGGTCCTAATTGAGGGATTTGTTGAGACGGAGATGTTTGGGTTCCGATAGTTCTAACCCTTGGATTAGGTAATGTGTTTGCAAAACTAACTCTAGGCTTATCTTTCTTGGACGCTGATTCAGGAGGAACAAGGGAATCAATCCCAGTTTGAGGAGGGAAATTAGAGGGAGTTGAACTTCCCTTAGGGGCAGGAATACTCTTATGAGGGAATAGTAGGTAAGGAGAGAATCCCGATTCTGAAGAGGCGGCCGTCCTCATTCGTGTATCCGAATCCTCTTTGTCTTTCTCATCCTCAATTCGAAGAATCCGGTTGAATTCCTCCAAAGGATTATCTGTCTCTGGTGGTACTAGAGTGTCACCATCGTCTTCCGTAGACGTAAACAGATCTTCCCTAGATTGTTCTTCCCTATTCCTTAATATTAGATCATCCTCCTCATCCTCAGATGGTCGAGGCGACCTCCATGTATTATCGTCCGAGTAAGCCATTATTAAGGTTAAGTTAACCAATAGACAAGTTAGTTAAATTTAGTTAAGTTTACACAAAATATACAAGTAAGTTATCTTTAAATCGATACATTAATCATAAAGATAATTTTATGTTAATTTATTATTTAAATTAATAATGATTACTTAAGATTAAAATAATTATCTTTAATTACCAACCAACGTGGAGAGCCAAGGCTTAACTTCACGTGGGAGGCGGATATACCGACAATGATAAACAAAATAATTTACGGGACTTGACCAAGGCTTAAGGCCTAGTCATTTCAATTCGAGTCCCTGTTCGGGCGCCATTTTATGTAACCCTCCGTAGAATAATTAAACTAAGGGAGAAAGCTCCCGAGGGCCATAAAAAGAAATAAAGACAACTTACTTTAATAATCCAAATATAACAACAACTTTATTGGTTAACTGATATAGGGATAAACCCGTAACCGAACTACCGAACTTGTAGTACAAAAAGTCACTCCGTCTTAAGAGAAATCATAAACAAAAAGAGAGAACTATTCTCGTCGACTGTCAACATTAGAACTGATAACAAAATCTAAATTATTCTATATTACAACTGTGGAAGGGGGAGTGGCTTGTGACATGGAGGCTAGATATGCCCTGCCAGAACCAAGGAGTGGAAACTCCAAGAATTCTGGCAGCCATGTTACAATATATCCCTTTGTTTACATTCTTTGAATTCATAAATGCGACAATGACCATTTCCGGTTTTAACACTTTTTCCTTCGTTGAACACTCATATTTACCATTATATTGAGTAATATTTTGAATGCAACAACGAGCAAACGCGTCGCACACGCAAGCACCAGGAAAAACCCTTATTTTATCATTTCTTCCATTATGATGATAGGCAAGTCGGGCGCTTGACAGCTTGTTCATTTGATCAACGAAAGGTTTTACGAATGAATTAATTTCAGGTTTTCCTTGTCCAAACGAAAGTGCAGCCAATTGAATATTTAGTGCTATATGGATCTATTTCATTCACTACGAATATCAAAGTTCGATGAGTGGAAAACAGATACTCCATCTGTATTCCACGTGATTTATATATCATTTCTCTCATGGGAAGTCGGTTATACATGCTCCCACATTTAAAGCTACACGAGTCTACATCTTTAATATTTTCAGAGCCTTGGTCCCTTTTTCTCAAAATAGATTGAATTTGCTCCTCAATGGGAAAAACTAGAAAGTAGTTCCCAATTTCAAGGGCTGACTCCACAGAGCAAATGGTTTCGCAAAATTTGCATTCAGAATTGAAGATTCCTATATATGCGTTGCAAGTTTGACAATAAAGATGCAAAACAAATTGTGCTTTTGACGAATCGAAGTGCTTATAAAACAAATATAGTGTGCTTGGGAGTTTCGAAGTAGCAGGTAGAATTAATGAAATAAGTTTCAATAACGCGGAAGTACATTCTTTTCAGAGCTTAAATCTCATGATAAAGACCATTATTACTAGTTTATTCTATTTATGGCTGACATCCGCTTCCGAATATAATTTTTCGTCCTACAATTATTGACATAATTATGAAACTTTTCCATTTAATAGAGGAAACCCAAGTGACTTTTAATTCCTTTACTAATTATAAGATCTGTCTGTATATATAATGAAACATTACGGAAATGGTATATTGTAACGATTTTGAAAATCAAAATAAGTTTAGATTTCTTCAATCTTTTTGAGTCAGACAAATCACTTAACGCCGTGCACTTAAAATAGTTCATGTGCACGCTATAGTTGGGGAATCATTAATAAATCACTTCATTTTCCTTTTCGCTATCCCTTTAATAATTAAATTCAGATAAAACATTCTGGTTAATTCGAATTTTTGCTTGATATAATCATGGTCCATAATAGAATACAGTATAGCTAGCACTAACTCATATTTTCCGTTATATGTGCTCGTTTCCGCATGAAGAAATAACTTACAAGGTTGCAGGAGTTTTCTTCTTCAACATCATAGTCATCCAAATCATTTCTGTCAGTGTTCTTGAAAATTATTTAAATTTCATTAGTTGAGGCGAGATCAATGGTTTACTAATTAAATTTTCAAGATACACTTTCGTTCTTTGACTCAGAGTAATCACTGAACGATACATTTGATTATAGTTCCGAATTTTCTTGATGAAGAGCGCTTTCAGCTTCAGAATTATGCGTGTGAAGGTAAACTTTCACAATTTGTAGACTGTCCTGCATTATTATCCACTCGTCTTCTTTTATTTAAATTAAATTCAATGTCTATTACGTTCATGGGCTCACGTTCAATATCAGATTAGATATGTCGGACTCGTTTTGTACAGTTAAATTTATGGTAGATAAACTTTCATTCGTACCACTATCATCAGTATCATCGAATTTTTTTTTTCTGGTTTCTATTTTCACTATTTAGCCTGTATTCTGTTCGTCTTGGAATTTCTATTTCTAAATCTATATCTATATAAATATAAGTCCTGACTGACACTCAACGCCCAGACCTAACCGCTTGCCCTAGAAGGCTGAAAATTTGCAGAAACGTTACTCATAAGTCGTCCCCGGTTTTACCCGGTTTCTCCTTTTCATCAAAACTTGGCATGGTTAATGGTAATAGTATAGGGCGCTGTCGGCTAACTGTGTAGGGGTAACCGTTGGCTGCTGGCACCAGTCTAGAAACCAGGGAATGAACCCTTCTGTGTAGTTTGAATTAATCTACTACAAACATCAAAAATGTATCTAATTTAAACCAAAATGTTTATTCTAAATAGCGGTTATAAATAGTAATTAAAAACGTAACTGTTACCTAATAAAAATGATTGCAAGATTGGTCAACCTGTTCATTGTTCAATAATTACCGTACCATAAGGTGCCCACGGATATATTTTGAACAATCACAGAACAAAAGATTTTAAGCGAACCTATTGAAATAGCAGTTTTACCATGAAAACCCGATTCATTTTTAAATTTAGCCTTTCTTCATTTGAGCCTTAAACCTAGATTAGCTGCAATTAGTCAGTTTAAAATTCAATAACTACCATAAGGTATCCAGGGAAATACTTTAAAGGAACAATAATAGAAACAATAGGTTTTAAGCGAATGTATTTTAATCCCCTCTTTTACGATGAAAAGCTGAAATTGAATAATTAACTTTTAATTTTCCAATTCAATCCCATCTTTTACGATGAAAACGTGAAATTGAATAATTTCAATTCATTTTTTCGGAATTGTTATTATAACATGCTTGAAGTTAGTGTAGTGTACGATGTTCAATGGGAAAGGCGACTTCGACTGCCTGCTTTTATAATTTTTGACCTATGGGAATGGTAAATGTGATATCCGGTATATATCCATATATATCTCTTAAATGGGCATTCGAGTAAGTCTTACCCTTGTTACTTACTTGTTTAGAATTTCATGAAGATAAATAAAGTGAAAAGCTAAAATTAAAACAAGAACCAATTCAATTATATTAGTTTACTGTAACCAAGCAAACATAAACGAAACTTTCGTAAATTCATGTTTGAATGCTACAGTTCAACTTTTTGACATTCACATTCACAAATAAAACTTTGTGACAATAAACAATTAACAGACGTTCTAATTTATAATAAAAATGTTTAAACTTACTTTCATTAATGATTATTGATGAAAATTGGTTGATAAAACTCGATTTATAGTAAGAATATTCACACAACCGCCGCTGGGTGAAGTCGTGTTTTTCGGCTGCTCCAATAGGCCTAGGCTTAGCACTAGTTTTCAATAGTTTCCCATATTTTAATGACTATTTTAATTATTTTACTCAATTTTATTTGAAATTCAAAAGAAATATCGATAAAACGAAAAGACAAGGTAACTTTAACCTATTTAAAGTGATTTTAATCTACTCAAATATAATCAACGATGACGAAGAACTGTACTAAGGAGTGTAAATACGACGGGGGTGACCACAAACACGGGTAAATGATCCACTGCGGATTCTGCAAGACGTGGTTTCATCTGACCTGCATTAGCCTAACTGCCAAGACCATAACTCAAGGATCATTCTGGATATGCCATTCATGTCTGCAGAATCTAATCGACGCGATACAACATACGGAAGCGCAAAAAGACTTCATGGTAGAGTTCAAGGAATTCAAAGACACTCATCTGGGTTCGAACACTACACGAGATAAAGCAACAAAAACCACTGCCAAAGAAATTACTAAACTGAAAGAAAAGTTGGAAACCCTCGCCAAAGAAATAGCTTCAGTGTCAAGAACTTTAACAGAACGCAAGACCGAGTGCGAAACAAATCTTGAATCTCATATCTCAACCATTGGGAACGAAATAAAAGCGGAAGGATTGATTCGTTAAAACAGTCTCTAACAAAACTAGAGGAGCATAAGGCCAAATCTAAAACAAGAATCCCCTATCCAGGTGCGGCGATATATGAAAACCCCGACCTGTTCGCTATTGGGGAGTCAAACGTACGACAAAACCTAAACGAACCACAGTCTGATGAACAGAACAACCAACCAGTGTTATTGAGGAGCGATAAGGGAAAACAACCTCAAAAGCAATTCAGTAAGAAAGCATATACTGACGTATTTATAAACGTTAGCGGCGCACAATCCACACTGAATCCAGCAACAACTAAGATAAAAAAAAGGCCAAAAAACTAAATCCAACGCTAGCCAAACCTATGGATCGATGCCACAAGATAAAGCTAGTTTGTGTTAGTTAAACACCTTGACAAAATCAACTGATTTCTTCATTGGAAACTGTAGCATAGACTCAGATGTCACCAAGGTAAAGCAGTATCTGGAAACTCAAGATATTGAGGTCAGCGCTATTCGGCTAACAAGACAGTCAATAGAAGATACTGCAAACAAGAAATGCTATATCCTGAACACAACGACAACTGAAGAAGAACTACTAAATCAGGACCGGTGGCCAGCTGGAGTATCATGCCATAAATTAAATGATGGCTCAATGACAGAAATAACGACAAATAGAAAGATCTGGGGTAAAAACACAACGGCAAGTGCTCTTCAACTCTCACATTCGACAGACCATAAATATCACTTAGGCAATTGTCCAAAGAATGTCACGGCGGAAGATGTTGTCGACCATCTCCAAGAATTGGGCATCACAAACGTCAAAGTCACCAGAAGGGAAACAGAATTATCGCGCTGGAAGCAATCATTCATCATAGAATGTCCGACAAATCAATACGAATATATACTCAACCTGGACAATTGGCCAAACTCTCTCCGTATCCAAAGGTTTAGGGAGTCTAGAGTCAGAGTACAAAAACCAGACGAAGTCTGACCCCCAGGCCAAACAAACAAACAACAACTCCCGGTAATTAAAAAATTAAAGGGACTAAAAATTGCACATCTAAACATAAGAAGTCTAAGAAATAAAATAGACGAGATCGAATTCTTAATAACTTCCAACTCCATTGACATTCTGGGTATATCGGAAACCTGGTTAACAGATAAAATTTTAGACATTACGTGCAATTTCAATGGATACGTATTCATAAGGCAAGACAGGAATACAAAGAGTGGTGGTGGCATCTGCTTCTACTATAGGAAGAATCTTCCAATCACTTTGATCAATCCCGACAAGATAATAGCTAACTCTGGCCTTGAGGCTATGTGGATCTCAATTAACTTCAAGCGTTCCAATACCCTGTCAGTTGGGGTAGTCTATGTCCCACCCGGTCCGGAGGAGCACCAAACTTTTAACCTTCTCCGTGAGCAGATAGACGTAATACTTGGAACTTCAACAACGACAGAATTGATAGTCATGGGTGACACTAATTGCGATCTAATAGCTAAACCTTTAACTAAAAAAACGAAAGCCCTATGCAAAATTATGTATGACTTCAAGCAAATGATAACCACACCTACCAGAATAACAATCGAGACAAGTACACTTTTCGATCACGTCTATACCAACAACCCCGATAGAATTGTCGAAACTAAGACAATATCATGTGGAGCCTCCGATCATGATTTGACTTACGTCATCAGGAAGATAAAATGCCCAATAATAACCAAAGAACTAAAAGAAATAAGGCAATATAGGCGTATGAACACTGACCACTTTGTCTGGGAACTTCAAAACCGCTTAAACAAATGTTACCACAACTTCAACGAGCCAAATCAGGGCGTAGAAATTCTGACAAGGGAAATAGTTGAACAACTAGACGAACACGCTCCATTAATTAAAAGATTTATCCCTACGACTACGGCACCATGGATCACTTCAAGCATCAAACATCAAATGCACATTAGGGACAAACTAAAAACTAAGCGTAAACAAGGTGGTGCACATTATCAGGAGCTGTACAGGACGCAAATAAATTACGTTAACAACTTACTAGCTAAAGCAAAAACAAGCTACTTCAAGGATAAGCTTCGACAAAGGCCTGCTGGAACCAATTTCTGGAAGACCTTAAAACCATATATTAAGGGCAACAAAAATGCTCAATATATTCAAAGCCTAAAGATCAACCACCAGGTTATCGAATCCCCACGTGACGTAGCAGAAGAACTCAACAACTTCTTCGTTAACATAGCGGACAATCTGTTAGCAACTCAAAGCATCTTAAACCAACCAACTCCCGGAACTACCACAATCTCAAGAAATACGACCCACAATAGAAAAATAGAAGCATTCCAGCCTGTCACAGAAGACACCGTCTTCAAAATGCTCAAAAGTTTAAGACCTAACAAAGCCACCGGTCAGGATGGGCTATCACCTTCTTTAATTAAAAGCATATCAGCTATTAGCTCAGGATTTATTGCAAACATAATAAACCTATCATTATCCAAAGCTATCTTCCCAGACAATTGGAAATCTGCCAAGATAATTGCGGCTTATAAAACAGGAGATCCGCAAGATCCTAAGAACTATAGACCCATATCAATCTTAAACACTTTATCCATGATATGCGAAAAAATCGCCTTTGAACAACTTTATGAGTTCCTTGAAGAACAGAACCATCTGTATAAATACCAATCTGGCTTCCGGCGTGGACACTCAACCTCAACGGGATTTTTCCACCTCCAGGAAACGATATTACATAACCTAAGCCAAGACAAATACGTACTGACGACATTCCTTGATATGTCAAAAGCTTTCGATACCGTTCAGCATAAGCTTTTGATCGCAAAAATGCAAGACATGAACATTGGAGGAAGTATGCTCAAGTGGTTTACATCTTATCTTAGCGACAGAGAACAAGTCGTATATCATAATAATCAACGATCCAGACCTCTAAAAGTCCGTCACGGTGTCCCTCAGGGCAGCGTGATGGGCCCTCTATTATTCAATATCTACACAGCAGATGTCCACACAGTCCTGCAGCATTCCGTGGCTAACGAATATGCGGACGACAATGCCATTATTACTGTGAACAAAAACCTAAACAACCTGATAATGAACGCTGAACAAGACCTGAAATTACTAGAATTGAAATTGGGAACCAATGGACTAATTTTAAACAAATCCAAAACAAATTTCATTATATTTTGCCCTAACAAGGCAACAAGTCTTCACGCTGCAGGGATAACCAGCATACAGGGTGTTTTTGAAAGGTCCATCACAAATTAAGGAGCGTGATTATTGGACCAAACTGAGTGAAACGTATCAAAGAACATGGGGTCTACAACATTTAGTTTCGGAGATATGGCCCCCCAAACATTTGCCCCAAAAACGAAAAAATATCCCAAAATGTGGAGTAAGGGTTATTGCCATTACCCAACTTGTTTCGAAGTCATAGAGAATTTCAATAGCCTTGAATTTGAGAAACACTAATGTAACTTTAGATAGCAGAAGGGTATAAATGGGTAGAAGTACGCGTACGGCGGTAATGTTAAACTAATACCAAGTGTCATAGTGTTTTAACATTTCTCAGCACCCAGTAAAATGGTTGCGATTGAAGGTTGAGTTTGTTCATTACGTTAGTGTTTGATGTGTCACAGAGAAAACGCCATGATACGATCCCAATGTAAATGTATTTTTTTTTAGTTCTTAATTCTTGATCTGTAACAAATAACTACTACAAGAATTGTTCAAAGTGTTCACCACCCGCGTTAAGGCAAACTTGAACACGCCTTACAAACGATTCCCTAACACGTTGCAAAATGCCTGGAGTATCGCGAATAGTTTGACAGGCATTAACGATTCGTCGACGAAGCTCTTCCACATCAGGTACTTCACTCTGATAAACTATGTCCTTCAAGTGGCCCCAAAGGTAGAAATCGCACGGGTTAAGGTCGGGTGATCGAGCAGGCCATTTCACGGGTCCACCTCGACCTATCCACCGAAAAGAGAACGTCGCGTTAAGGTGAGCTCGGACAGCGAGACTGAAATGTGGTGGTGCACCGTCATGCATGAACCACATTCTGCGCACCAAACCTAAGGGCACGTCGTCAAGTAATTCCGGTAAAACGTCTTGTAAGAATTGTAGGTACGCCTCACCGTTTAAACTGGGCTGTAGAAAATAAGATCCAATTAAATTGTCACCTACAATACCGCACCACACGTTTAAACTAAATTGTACTTGGTGAGATTTAACGAGCGTTGCGTGAGGGTTTCTTTGGGACCATTGATGCTTATTATGCAGGTTAATAATACCATCTTGCGAAAAATTAGCTTCGTCTGTGACTAACAGACTACGCGGGAAATCAATGGCGTTTATCAATGCGTCGTGGGTAGTCCGCGGAATTCAAACCTTGAACCTTTTGAAAATGGTAAGAATGAAACTGGTGACTTTTGAGGATTTTCCACACGAGCACGTGACCAACGCCTAATCGCTTACTCACCTGGCGGGTACTTGCTTCTGGTTCGTCCTCGAAAATAGTAAGGACTTCGTCTTCTACGGCCTCTGGGACTTCTTGCCCTCTAGGTTGAGGTCCACCATTTTACTGGGTGCTGAGAAATCTTAAAACACTATGACACTTGGCATTAGCTTTACATTACCGCCGTACGCGTACTTCTACCCATTTATACCCTTCTGCTATCTAAAGTTACAGTAGTGTTTCTCAAATTCAAGGCTATTGAAATTGTCTATGACTTCGAAACAAGTTGGGTAATGGCAATAACCCTTACTCCACATTTTGGGATATTTTCTCGTTTTTGGGGCAAATGTTTGGGGGGCCATATCTCCGAAACTAAATGTTGTAGACCCCATGTTCTTTGGTACTTTCCGCTCAGTTTGGTCCCATAAACACGCCCCTTAATTTGTGATGGACTTTTCAGAAACACCCTGTATATGACCACACTATTCTAGGAGAGCGATAGCTCTCTTAGATAAGACTTCATACCGACTTTAATGTATAAGGATGGTTTTTTGATTGGTTATAACTTTTTTTGTATCGTATTAACTGCTTTGAAAAAATTCCACAGAACTACAATTCGGGCCCTCAATATGTGGTTAAAATTTCAAGAAGATCCACTCATTAGTTTATTTTATAAAAAATAAAGTTGCTAAGGGTGGTTTTCATTTGCATAAAATTAATCAGCCCTTTTGGTGAAAAAGTTAAATTTTCCCATAGAAATAACATGGAGTTTTTTTCAAATTTAGCCATTTTGTGGCCACCCTTTTGAAATGAAATATTCGTTTGTTACGTTTGGGAACGGTTTTATATCAAAATTTAAACCTTTTTCTAGGACCATTTTTAAGGTTTTTGAGAAAAATTAATTTTAAGTATGTTTAATTTTAAATTTTAAAAACTACCCCAATCTGCGATATTTTAGCATTTATACACTGTTTTATTAGGAAATATCAGCGAGACCAATGTTGGCCTTTTTTAACGTATAGTTGCCTCATAATAATCCGATTGTTTCTTCTTAATGCCTTTTGGTTGGAATGGCCTATCGATAGTGAGATAAGACGGCTTTAATATTGCTGCAGTGACATTGACGCGGCCGCTACAGCGACGCCATCAAAATACACGGGTCTAAATTGTCGCGGATATAGTCAAATTCAAACTAGCTTAATGGACATTTTAACTTTTCCCTGCTAATTATTCTGGATTACCAATAAAAGATAATTAAACTAGACTCCCAATTAAAGATAAATAAACTAGATTACGAATTTAAGTAATTAAAGTAGTTTACCAATTAAACGTTCTTAAAATAAATTATCAATTAGAGGTAATTAAACTAGATAACGAATTAAGGGTTACTAATTAAATAACCAATTAAGGGTAATTAATCTAGATTACCAATTAAGGGTAATTAATCTAGATTACCAATTAAGGGTAATTAATCTAGATTATCAATTAAGGGTAATTAATATTATCAATTAAGGGTAATTAATCTAGATTATCAATTAAGGGTAATTAATTTAGATTACCAATTAAGGGTAATTAATATTATCAATTAAGGGTAATTAATCTAGATTACCAATTAAGGGTAATTAATCTAGATTACCAATTAAGGGTAATTAATCTAGATTACCAATTAAGGGTAATTAATCTAGATTACCAATTAAGGGTAATTAATCTAGATTACCAATTAAGGGTAATTAATCTAGATTACCAATTAAGGGTAATTAATCTAGATTACCAATTAAGGGTAATTAATCTAGATTACCAATTAAGGGTAATTAATCTAGATTACCAATTAAGGGTAATTAATCTAGATTACCAATTAAGGGTAATTAATCTAGATTACCAATTAAGGGTAATTAATCTAGATTACCAATTAAGGGTAATTAATCTAGATTACCAATTAAGGGTAATTAAGCTAGATTACCGACGACCGGAAATTAAGCTAGATTACCGACGACCGGTAATTAAGCTAGATTACCGACGACCGGTAATTTAGCCGCATTACTGACGACTGGTAATTTAGCCGCATTACCGACGACTAGTAATTTAGCCGTATTACCGACGGCTGGTATTTAAGCTAGATTACCGGCCTAGGACTTTTTCTCCCATATTTTCTAAAGAATTTTAATTAATATGAAGACTGAAGTGACAGATATTAATAAAAACTGTCATTGTAGACAAAGACTGGAAAGTGTAAAAGATAAGGTTTGAAAATGAACTGCCTGAAGTAACAGATATTAAAATTTTCACTTTTGAAGACATCATTATAAAACATCAATTATTTTAAAAAATTCTTATCTTACTTTTTTCACCAAAATTTCATTTTCCCAAAATATTTTTCAGCAATATTTACCAAGTATTTTGTCCTCAATAGTAGTTGTCACCTAGAAGGGTTTAAGGGATACTAGCTTGGTACTGGTTTTACTTTCAACTAACATTTGATTCTAGGAGATTCAAATGGTTGGATATCTGAAAAGATTTCTCTTGAAGAGTTTAAATTTTTATATTTTAAAATTGAAAATATTGCGAAGCGGAAAATAATATAGGCCTTTTCTTTGTGATTTAGTTATTAGTGTCGAAAAGATCTTAAGATTGATCGTGATCTTTGAGAGCAACACAGCACGTTAATATTTAATACTTTGAAAACTTTACAATTTAAGAATATGTTTTGTAAAGTTTTAATACGGTTTATATTTTGTAAGCTCTAAACGATTTTCTCACGTTATAGGGTCAATTTTCTACCTAATTTTAAATTTTTGATAAAAAATAAAATGTAAAGCCGTAGTATTTTTAAAATAACGCGCATGTTCCTTTTTAAAATACTTTCCCGAAGTAATTTTGGTGAAAAAAAGTAAGATAAGAATTTTTTAAAATAATTGATGTTTTATAATGATGTCTTCAAAAGTGAAAATTTTAATATCTGTTACTTCAGGCAGTTCATTTTCAAACCTTATCTTTTACACTTTCCAGTCTTTGTCTACAATGACAGTTTTTATTAATAAACCGTGTGAACCAATACAAATACATTGGTCATTGCATTGAGGAAAAACTGAGCTGGGCTCACCACATTGAACAGACGAGGAAGAAGGTCAACACCCGTCTGTGGCTGTTAAGGCCACTACAACGTCACTTAGATTCTGACACTCTAAGACTATTATTCAACGCATTGATAAAACCAATAACCGATTACGGTAATATATTCTACCATCACGCCAATCCCGGAGCTCTGGTGAAATTAAGTATCCAACATAACGCGTGTGCCAAGTTTATCGCAAAGACTAAGAAACGTTCATCCGCAACCATTGCACGTAAAATCGCCAACATTAACAATAATCAGTTCAACTACGAACTTGACCTATTAGTCTTAATGCACAAGATCAAAAATTCGATCCTGCCAGAATATATTTCTGATTGGTTCCCTAAGCACACCCAGAACAATCATACTAGGGGCCAAGCAAATAACTTTTACCAAGAACAAGTTTCGTCACAAAAGTACTAAATTTAATGGCATCACAGCATGGAACAGATTGCCAACCGAACTCAAACTGGCTAAATCACCCATGGAATTCAGAAACCTAGTCATTAAACATTTAAAATCAAAAGACCCAAACTAAAATAATAAATGACATATTGTTTTATCTCTACATATTTTAATTTAAAACGGACTGCTATGTAAACAAGTCTAACGACTTATAGACTGATCCTATTAAAAGCCTTTATTATTATTATTATTATTATTATTATTAACTCTTCACCAAGCATCCTTAATGGGATTTTTATCTAAGCGATTGATACTTACATGAAAACCCTCTACATTCTGCTTAATTAAAACTAAAAATTCATTTTCGCGCGGACATGGTAATGGTGTTAGGAAAATTACTTGTCTCTTTTTTAGTTTTTCAAGCAGTCGAATAGTATTCATTTTCAGGTTGGTCATGGTTATTGATTTTTTTTCAGCGTACTGTAAAAATTTTAAGTTTTATTAGTAACACTTGGAAAAATGCCAACGTTTTTTAACTCCATGTTTCCAGAGGACAAAATTTTTTGGCCGGGAATGTTATTATTCCTGAAATATCTTCTATTGTGGAAGTATATCTAGCATAACCTATTACTTGATTCCTCTTATTAAGCCGGTTCCTCTCTATAGCTTCAGAAATAATAATTATAAATTGATTTACTTTTTAACTTTCTCGGAACAAGTTCAGATTATCCAGCACTTTTTAAGTTCAAATAAGTAGATGTTCGTGTTCAACACCATAAAAAATGAAATGGAAATTAACATTAGGGTTAACCTTTTTTTTTAAACGTTTTCATAATTTTAAAATAACCAAAACAAAAAAATGCATTGATTCTTATTAATATGAAGTTCCTGAACAAGAATATCGACATCATTTTGTTTAAAAGAGCGTGGTTACCCACACTTATACAACTTTTTAAAATTTGCAATACCAATAAACATTTCCGAAAAACGAAAGGGATTCTGGCGGAATGATACAATGTTCATGAAATTCCAACACCAGCACTTATGAAGTATTCGCTTATGGTCGATTTAAATTTAATATAAAATCTACGCTAAAAGTCTCACCCGCTCAAATTTATCAAATTAATGTGGGTGCTGCGGGACCATTTTAACAAAATGCTCATGTGCACACACGTTTTGGCGAATGAATGTTAGCGTTCAATTATAATTTCAATTGTGAAGTCATCTCGAGAGCCAAGCCTTAAAAACACCGCCTTAAGCGGAATGAGTGCCATAGTAAAATGTGACATTTGTAAATGAAAAAAAAAAAATTCCGCGATTGTAAGAGGCCGATTGTGCCTATCATGCAATGCTATACGGTCACGCTACTAGTGATGGACGGGAGAAAATAGCGAAAGAGGTAGCCGTAACGAGTGTGGCGAAAACCCCGAGTGTCTGATCGTGGTCATTCATGGCGCACTACCCTGAAAAATAGCTAATAGTAATTTTTCCTTCGTGGTCGCCTGAGAGGGCTCCAAGGTTGCTCCATATTTTCGTGTTACGTCACAACTCTAGTTCGGAGGACCGAATGTAGTTGCTCCCAATGAAAGACAAGAGATTCTTCAGAGCGGTTTTGTGGAGCGTCGTCTGGTAGATGGAGGTTTCCATACTTTTCGCGACATGCACAATTCCAATAACTTTCTGGGTATTCTTTCCCAAGGCCATCACGTCTAATTTATAAGAATTTTTGCGACACGCGTGTCTCGCGTCGGTTTCAATGTACACTCTCTTATAAGGCGAAGTATCCATATTCGGGTTTGCCTTTGGTTCAGTTAATATTTCTTCAAAGAGAGCCTCACTCAAGGTATGCATTTTCGAGAGATCAACCACAGCTTCCACTGTAGTTATCATTTTTTATGATGTCTCTATGAAAATTTCCAATCTTGGAAAAGGTAGAACTTTTCTGGATTGAATTTCGAGCATTCTTGAACCGACGTTAGAGACAAATATCACCAAGTTGACTATATATAGCTATTTCCGAGCTTCTTAGAAGTGCAAAATTCGAAAACATGGTTTTCGTCACATTCACAATAAAAAGTTATTGCAAAGCCAGTGTTTTCGTTCTTTATCGATAACGAGCCTTTGCAAGTACTTCCGTGAAGTTCCATATCTTGCAAAACTAGGAAAAAAGAGGTTGGTCCGTTTCTAGAAATAGCTTGCTCAAATGAGGTTTTTTTGTTTCGTCATGGTTACTCTCGGAATGATTTTCCTCTATCGTAGGAGTTCGCAGTTAAATTTAGCGCATTCACGGACTCGAAGGAATGGTTGAGTGTGGTAAATTGCTGGCTAAATTGATGAAGCACCTTTTCTCTCTCCAATTAGAAAAAAATAAGCCATGCTTTAATATCTGTGACAATGTTAATCCTTTAATTTTGTTTCTTGCCAATGGGTAAATCGTCATTAAATTTCTTTTTCTCATCGCTTGAATCAAAGACCACGCTGATTGATTTTCTAAATTGTGATTTTCTTTCGAATAATTTTGAGCTTCCATCTGCCATGATCTTTGAGTTGCGGGCTACTTTCTTGTTGGGAGAGTGATTTCCATTTGTTATATGTGAAATCGTAACGAAGTGGTTTTCTCGGAAGTGATCATTAATATTTTCTTGATTGTTTTCCGAATTTTGGGCCCGAAATATTTCACCAATAGCTGACGATCGCAAAAAATATTTATGTAACCGATAAGCTATGGAGCATTTTCTACCAAAATAATCTTTTTCCATCTGAAATTTAAAATAAAGGGAAATAGTTTTAGAAACATCCGAACGAGCACTTTCGTACACGTAATTCTTTGCCGAACCATCCGATAAACGTTTCTTCTGCATTTTCTTTCCCACTTTGAATTCATCACTTCGAGCAAGAAATTCTATAGCAAAGTCTTATACCAAACAGTTTCTAATGAAACTATGGAGCACTACTGATTTTAACAATATTCTCGATATCGTTAATGTTGATAAAAAATAGACATAGTAGGCTTTGATCAGAATAGACTAGTAGGTCAGATAAGGAAAGATAGGGAGAGATCGATAAGGTGACGTCATCCAACTGTTATCTTTGTCAGCCCTCTTTACTTTGCACAGTTAGTTCGCTTTGATATTTCAACCAGTTTAATTAGATTAATCCGTCCCAATTAAAGTTGTATTAATTTATTTATGATATTCTTAACCTTCAATAAAGATTTGTTATGTTTGTTCAACAACATGTTTGATTCACTACATAATAGACCACAAATGGTAGCAGAGCGTGGTTATGTAGTGACTAAGGCTTAAGTGAACTCGGACGGACAAACGGACGTTTTATTATCGGAACGAAATCGGGTACATGCGACCGGTATAAAATGGCGGACAGTAACGAAGCGGCAACATATAGAGTCGGGCAAATAACTAAGTTAACCCCCACGAATTATAAGCAATGGCGGTATGACATTGAAATGACATTACGATTACATTCATTGTGGAAAGTCATTCTAGAAACTGAACCTGTGCCTGGCGAAGAAGCAACGGCCGCGGTCAAAGAAAAGTATGAGACAAAGAAAGAACAGACATTCGCGACGATAGCATTAAGCCTTGGCGATGATGTGAAGAGTGTCATTCACGGTATAACTGATCCAGCGATTTTACGACGTTTTGAACCCAGTTCGCGGGTGAGAATCGGATCATTAAGAAGAGCATTATATACTTCGACATATAATCCAGGAGATACCATGACATCATTCATAGAGGGCCTGTATGAATTACGAGGACGTTTGGAAAATGCCGGTGAGACGATAGAAGATAAGGATTTTGCATACATAATGATTGAATCACTACCGGACAAGTATGAAGCTTTAACGCAACAGATCTATCATGCACCTGCATCTGAGTTCAAACCAGAATTAATCAAGGAGAAGTTGATAGAAGAGTATGAAAGGCAGCTCGAAAAAGAAAGGCAAGGAGAAGCAAGTACTGCATTTCATGTAAAATCAAGCTCACAACAGCAACAACAGCCTCAGTCAAGCTATCAAAGACGACTATTCAACGAAGCATGTTATAACTGCGGACGAAAAAGTCATAAATCAAATGAATGTAGATCTAGACGGAGGACTGGACATCAACCGCAGAAATCAAAAAGGCAAGAAGACAGAAGGATGAATGCATGCATCGCCTCAGCATGTTATAGTTCAACGGGAATAAACGATTGGGTCCTTGATTCGGCAGCATCACATCACTTTTGTAACAACAAAAGTTGGTTTCACACGTACACTAAAGAAGAATCGGACGTTTCTCTTGGAGAAGGACAGTCGAAAGCAGTAGGGAAAGGTGAAATCATGATCCAGATGCACAGCGGTGAAGAAACCACATATCTACGTTTAACGGGTGTTATTCATACACCAGGGATGAGTAAAAATTTACTATCAGTATCATGCTTTAATATCTGTGAAAATGTTAATCCTTTAATTTTGTTTCTTGCCAATGGGTAAATCGTCATTAAATTTCTTTTTCCTGGATTTTATTAAATTAAATTAAGGCCAAAAAATACAGATTTTTTGGAATCGCCCGCCGGAGGGATTCCATTTTATTATTGGTTGATAAAATATCTCACACTCAGCGGGTGTCTAAGGGTGATTTTAATAATTGTAATTTATGAGAAAAACTTGGTTTTATACCCTTCGACAACCTAAAAACAACTAAAGTCAAAATCTTAAACTTCTTTCTATGGCTTTAATATTTATTATAGGAAAGTCTCAAAAACTATACTAATTTTAATCAAAACCAATCATTACGTTTATCCTAACAATTGTGCTACGACAAACGCTCTACAGACGCCGACAATATAACGGAAAATAATATTAATAATAATAAAATAAACAATTCTGTACTAAGTTCAGCTTTGGCCACTTTTAATTTTTTTAATCCACCTTATTCCCTTTCGCCGGAAGTTAGGCTTAGCTCGGGATTCATGGGGGTGAGTAACGGGAAGAAATTGGTCTGTCGTCTGCTACAAAAGCCAAAAATATGTACTGTAGCGGACGACAGACCAATTTCTTCCCGTTACTCACCCCCATGAATCCCGAGCTAAGCCTAACTTCCGGCGAAAGGGAATAAGGTGGATTAACGACCAAATTAATTCCAATAATGTATTACAAACCACTAATCATGATGAAAAAGCCAATTTGAACCTCTTGAATGCCTTTCTAAAACATTCGCCCCCCCCCCCTTTGGCTAATTTAGATCAAATTAATTTTTAAACGATATTTAAAAGTATTTTAAACCATTGTCAAAATTTAAAAAAAAGGCTATTTTGAACTTTAATAGCTATAATTTTAATTTTAATTAATAATGCCTTCATCGCACCTAGATCTCTTTAAATGACACGGCATAGGAATTGGTTGTTAAAATACGAAGAAAAAACTAATGCCGTTTCCCATGGACTAATTTTGTTGGGTAGAGAGTGAAAGTTTCCTTATTAGTGAATTAAAATACAGCTACGTCTCCTTAAATAGTGCTCCTGGGAAAACGGCATCAGCTTCCTTTTAGGTCCGCTTGAGGGCGCCCTAGAGCGTGGTAACGTTTTTTGTCGTTTACTACAAATTTGGAGGGATTCGCGCGATGCCGTCACTAACGGTTTAGCTTTGGAGACGACAAGTTCGACAACAACAGTAAGAAAATCAAAAATGAACGCGTTAAAAATTGACAATCTCGTCGCGTTAAAAATTGACAATCTCGTCGCGTTATTACTTAGCCCGGAAGGGCTCATTACGGAGCGCGCATTATTTAAAGCTGAAGAAATCGGAGTTAGAAGCTTACAATTATTAAAAAATGAGGTACGTTAAGGTTAAACTTTACTTTAGCTTGCGCATTCAAACGTTTTTCAATAGGGACTTGGCAGTACTACGTCATGCAACGTCAGGCTACTTTCCACTAGTGCTAAAAAACATACCAGGAGGAGGGGCTTATATAGCTTTCATTCTGTTAAAAAAACAACAACTGTAAGACAACCTATACGAAAGCAACGTGCTGAGGTCCCAGACGCCAAACAGATTCTGACCGGAATAATTTTTTCCGCTCTTCGGCGAGTGGTAGTCTGGTAGAGCAGAGAAAATTAATAAAGGGAGTGGACGCTTCGCGCCATCTAGGTTTTCATCCGATAGAACACTTTCACTTTTTATTTCTGTAAACCCCTTTCAAGTATTCCCCCCCCCTAATAAACACAAGTGACTCAATGGTGAGAACAGAAATTAAAGTCTATTTCATTAAATACTATAATGACCATTAGAGTCGGGATTACTATAGTGTTTGGAAACGTTTGATAATTATTCTAGAAAATTAATAATTCGTTTTAATCATGATTAGTTATTTAAATTTTATTAAAATTGAATTTCTTAGAATAGGCCAAAAAAATCTATATTGTGTCAGGAGACACTGATAATTAAAATTTAAGCGTTTAAATTGTAATAATGGCCTTTTTTAGGGTGCCTAAGGGTACGAAAATTTTAAATTGGCGTTAAATAATTATAAAAGATGTTGAATAAGCCTATTTCCTTGATAATTAGTCGTTCTAAATCGATTGTTTTGATTAATTTGCTCGATTTCCGCGAAAAAACACGAATTTGATCGACTGACTAAAGTACAGAATTTTTCGAATCAACCGCCGGAAATATCCGGTTTATTATTGGTTGACAAAATATGTGATACATAGCGGGTGCCTAAGGGTAGTTTGGGATAGTTTTAATTAGGATTACTTTAGATAATAAAGTGGAAAGTTACAGGGGGTGAAAGGGGGTATTTTAAGTTATACCACTTGTTTATATTGAAGAAATTAAATGAATTAGCCCGAGATACTTAAGAAACATAAAGGGGCCTAAGCTGACTAAAGTACAGAATTGTGGGAGGAGTTAAGTTGACGATATCTTTCTCGCATGCACTCCCGGCATCTGTCGAGCCTATATCGTATCAATATTTGGATTTCGTTGTTTTGATGTTACCAAAGGGTAGAAATGAAGGTTTATCTCATTAATTGTAATCTAAATTGTGTTAGGAGACCTTTATAATTAAAATTAAAGCGTTTACAGTGTAGAAATGGCCTTATTGAGGGTGCCTAAGGGTGCGAAATTTTTAAATTGGCATGGAATAATTATAAAAGATGTTGAATAAGCCTTTTTCCGTGATAATTAGTCGTTCTAAATCGATTGTTTTATTTAATTTGCTCGATTTCAGAGAATAAACTCGAATTTTCTCGACTGACTAAAGTACAGAATTTTTCGAATCACCCGCCGGAAAGATCCGTTTCATTATTGGTTGACAAAGTATATCAAACTCAGCGGGTGCCTAAGAGTAGTTTGGGGTCGTATTAATAAGGATTAGTTGAGAAAATTTAGTGGAAATTTGAAGGGGATGAAAAGGGGTGTTTTTTAATTTATACCACTCGTTTATATTGAAGAAATTAAATGAATTAGCTCGAGATAATTAAGAAACGTAAAGGGGCCTAAGCCGACTAAAGTACAGAATTGTGGGAGGAGTTAAGTTGAAGATATATTTCGTGCATGCACTCCCGGCATCTGTCGAGCCCTTATCGTAACGCAATAAATAGGATTAAACTTAATGATTAGTTTTAATGAAGATTAGTATCGTGATTGATATGGTATTTGGAGACTAGCTTACTGTATTTTTTAAACCGATAAAAAAGTCGAATATTTATCATACCTGGATTTAGTAATTTTGAGGTTGCCAAAAAATGGAAATAAACGTGTACCTCATTAATTATTTTAATTACAATTATGTTTGGAATCGGTATTGTGTTACTCTGTTAGGAGACCTTAATAATTAAAATTTACGCGTTTAAAAGTACAGAATTTTGTCAAATGGCCGTTGTTTTGAGGGTACCTAAGGATAGAAATCCAAGTTTATTCATAATAATTAGTTTAGTTACAATTATGTTCCTAACCAAAAACGAAAAAGAAAAAAGAAAGGATTGGTTTGGTGTTCGGAGAATTTTTCAATTAAAACTAAAGCGTTTACAGTGTAGAAATGGCCTTATTGAGGGTGCCTAAGGGTGCGAAACGCTTAAAAAGACGACGAATACTTATTCAAGATGTTGAATAGGGCTTTTCCCATCATGATTAGTTATTATAAAGGTTTATTTTAAATAATTCACACTTAATTAAGGAAAAAAACTAAAGTACAGAATTTTTTCAAACCCCGCTACGCAGCTTCAGCGCCTTCTGTCTCTAATTTCTCGAAGTACGCCCGTGCCTAAGGGTGATTTTAATAAAATATTGATGAAAAAAAAACTTTAAAAGTTTAAAGAGGTGTTTTTAATAATACTATTTGTTTATATTCAATTAGCTAAAACAACTTTCCGGGGATAATTAAAAATATAAAAGGGCCTAAGCTGTCTAAAGTACAGAATTTTGGGCAGCGCCAAGGGGGCCTAAGCCGACTAAAGTACAGAATTGTGGGTGGAGTTAAGTGCTCTTACCGCCGTCAATGAAAATCGTTAATTTTTGAAGAATTTGTTGATTTGAATGATAAAAAAGCTTAAATTCGTAACATTTTCATCATTTTTTAATTATAATTTATTGTATTTTACTCCCCATTGGTCTCCTTGGTGAAAAATAACGTTTAGGAGGAAGTTTCCTCTACCGCCGTTTCACCCGACTGTTAATTTAGTGATTTCCGACCTTAGGCAACCTTAGGCACATTCGACTTTTTCTGTACTTTATTCCCGCCCCGACGAAAGCGGAGCTGACGACGAAAAAATGCGACGACGAAGGCGGAGCTAATTTTCCGTTTCATGTCTCATAAATGGATGTCCGTAATATTTTGACCCATCATAGATGGCGACAAAATAAAAAACGGCGCCGATGCGAACAAGAAGTCATAAACACTATTCTAAAATTCATCGAAGACAATGATTAAAATCCAAGCTCTTTATTTAGTTTCTTCCATAGCAAATAAAAATTCACTTCATTTCATTGTTTTACGTGTCTGGTCTATTTACACCCTTCAAATCCCATTGCCAATCAACGCTGCCAGGCCCTTCAAAGTATTTCGCGTAATTGTCTCTGATTGCAGCGACTTGTCGACTATAATTTCTTGCGATTGTGGCCCCTGGGTTTAGAAATCTGTTAGCTGGATCATTTTTTAATTGCTTATGCCACTTTCCATTATCAACTTGCCCAGTTTCGTAACCTATGGCATTAGCAAAGTCATTTGGGCAGTAATGTTTTTTTAACCAGAATTTCTTCTTCCATCATCATGAAGTTGTGTAGCACCACACAGGATTTGATTACTTTGTCATCATTGTATGGCTTCAACATAAGTGGCCTTCTGAACACTCTCCAACGAGTAGCCAAAATACCAAAAGCGTTCTCACTACACCTCCTATAACAAAAAATATTAAATTATTTTGAAATTAATTCTAGAACAAAGCAATTGGTTATGCTCGACAGGCTTATTTTACAGAATATCGCAATGAGCGTTTACAAAGGGGTAGGTAAATAATTAAAAATGTACTGGCTCTACTTAGCCGAAAATTGAAAATTATTTGGTAGGTTGTAAGACGGCCTTCTCGAGAATAAAGCTTCATAAAATTGGTCACCAGTTGGAGGGCATCATCTCCGACAAGCACATAAGGGGAAATTATATTGGAATTTGGCAGAATGACTGGATGTGGAAATCCAGCTTTGTTATTTTCCACAGCTTGTCCAAATGTAGAAGACCTGAAAATGCCTCCATCGGAGTGGGATCCATAGCCACCGACATATACGACAAGAAACCTGTATTTCGCATCTACCACTGCTATCAAAACAATGGAGTTGAAACTGCCAAAATAGCCATCTTATTAGATATAATTCCATATTGAGGGAAATTCTGCTTCAGCCATTCTCCAAGACGTTTCATTTGGTTGCTACAATTAAAATTACATGATAAATAGCAACATTACCCAAAGTGACGTAGAAACTAGCTATAAATATTTCCCTTAATACAAAGGCTGAAAAACCATCCAAAGGATCTCACACGTCTCTTTAATGATATTATGGGTTTTCGTTTTTCCAAGACGAAAGGCGTATACCATTGTATCAAACCCACCTCAAGTTGCCAAAAAACTGTAATTGATAGCATCAAATTACATTCAATTTCATGGTCACGATGACAGCGAATAATCTACTTTTATGTTAAGTTTACTGTAGAGTGATATTGGTTTTCGACCAGGTGGATTCTTTTGCAGATGAGGCCCAACTAATCGCAATAATTTACCAAAAAGTCCTGGTTCCATCCTCGTAAAATTTCAAAAATGCATCGGTTTTCTACCGTATTATTATCTCACTTTGGTACCACTGACCTGCCATTTAACCAAGTTTGTTTCTGATAGGCATAGTTGAACGTAGTCAATAAAAGCGCGAGAAACCGTGAGATGCAGCAAATATTGTATATTCGCTACTGAATGTTTCCCTTGGTGTTTAAAACAGCATATAAGGAAAACATAAGCAAGCGATATATTTTTATCGCTTTTCTTGCATTAAATCCAGAAGAAAAAACAAAATGGTTTTTGAAGTGCGGGTATAACAACTTTGTATTGTTCCTAGCGACTTCTCACGTGAAAGGTGATAACAAATTGACCACACAAATTATAAATAAAAATACCATTTCGGCTAGATAATGTATTATAATAATGTAATTGTTAGAAGTCATTTTACCATTAGATTTTATTTACTGAATTGTAATTGAAACGTTATTCTTGAACAGAACTTAAAGGATACTTGTTGTATTTTCTTGAAAGGGAAATTATATTTTCTCAACAAAACCATATCACTAAGATCATCAGAAGCCTTAGCTTCTGTGGCAAAACTTTACTTTAGCTTGCTCATTTTATATACCGTTTTTAGCCATATCGTAGTATACGATAGGCTCTTAGTTTGACCCGAGCCGTCGTAGTAGTAGTAGTAGTAGTTGTGGCCGGGGTTGTCGCTTCGTTATCGTCAGATTTTAGCTTAAAAGGAACTTTATATTAACACAACCCACCCATAGGGGTTACTGGGCTCGGTTAGAGATTTAATTATAATTAAAATTTTTTCAGGTCAGACCCGGGATTCGAACCCGGGTTGCTGGCGTAGTAGACAAACGTTTTAACCACTAAACCATAGAGACTTGATAGAAACTCCGAGTTTTTTATTATTTATTTTTATCTCTAAAATGTCGGGGTGATATGGGGTGGGGTACCTCTTAATCTGTGGGGTCGGAAACTTTTGAATTTTTATCTGTGGGGTCGGATACTTATGGAATTGTATGTTTGGGGTTTTTATATTTATTTTCTTTCTATGTATGTGCTAATTAAATAGATAACGATTTTTCTACCTCATGTGTTTCGTTCTCGTTCGGTAGCTATCGTCATCTATGTTATATTTGACTGGAACGTTTTGGCGGTTAATTCAAATGTGGGTTTAGATGAGCGTTATGCGTTTGATCATTTTAGCATTGCTAAAGGTAATTCGAGGGGATAATCACTAAAATGCGTAATCACTATAACTAAACTTTCTCTTTCAAAAGTTTCTGGGCATAAGTCCTTGTTAGAAATCTATAAGATGCGATAAGTGTGCATCGGCATAAGTCTATGTTGTAAACTCATCGAGGGGATTATCACTAAAAATTATCTGTTCTTCGATTCGCCGGAATGTTAGAATTACAGCATAAGTATATTTATACGGTTATAATTTAATCACTGTTTAGAGTGGGGAATCGAGGGGCTATTCACTCTGATTTTATGCACGGTAAATCATTTAAAGGAATAGCGACGTGATTTAAAAATTATCTCAAATCTAAAGAAAACCTTACTTTTTTTGAGAGTTTAAACTCTTCTGATTCCAAAAATATGCTTGATTAATATTTAAATATGAAGGAAAACACAGAAAAAACACTTTGAAAACTTGAAATTTGGGGGACAAAGGCAAATTTGCGGAGAAGATTTTTGGCGGGTTTTTCACCTTGCTACGTCACTCACGGCATCTCGCGGAAAAGCCAAGCGCGAGACTCCCGAGTTTACTAATGCGGCGCGCGCGCGAATCTGTATAAATTAGGCTTAACGCGGCGTGGCGACACTAACAGGTGCGTCACGTGAGCGACATCTAGAGTAAAAATTTCTCCTTACTACGTCATCAAACGAAACAAAATTTTAACTAGGCCTTTTCCAAACCCAATACTTTGATTGCAATTTTACAAATTGCTACGAAACCAAATAAAAAAGTAAACATATCATAATAAACTAGATTTTTCAAGGATTTTTTTCGCATTTTAAGTTTGAGGATGACGAAAATTATGTCACTAACACTTTAAGCATTGTAAAAGATAGCGCTATTCACTCATTAGGGTAAGGTATAGAGGGGTTATCCACTCATTAGGGTAGGGTATAGAGGGGCTATTCACTCGTACGATATGGCTACTATTACGAGCCCTTGGGCCGTCTTGTTTCAATAAATATCATTTCTTGGAGGTCAATTATATGATAATTAAATACATTTAAGGTACGGAAACTAATTTAAATCAATATTTTCCATGTTTTTTTTTGTAATTTATTCCCTCTCATTCCCTAATTCCCTGAGCGGCTAAATTTGCGCCTGTTTTTGTTATTAGCAATTTTTTTAACAGCATAAATTTACCCTTTTCCAAAATATTACTAAATTTTGTATGTTTTTCTTAAAATATTACTAAATTTTGTATGTTTTTCTTAAAATATTACTAAATTTTGTATATTTTTTTCTCAAAATATTGGTACCTTTTAAAATTATTACTAGTAAGCATGGTTATTGTCACCTCCAAGAAATGTTAGTTGTGCGGATACTATTTTAATCAATATTTTCATGGTGGTGGCTGACCAACGCGAAGAAGTATCCCAGTTCCCAGATGTACCGAATTATTATGAAACTAAACTGAACCAATCCAATATGAAATTAAGTCCGCGTGAAATTTTAATTAGTTAAGCTCAATTTTTTGTTGTAACTTATCCGAAAAAATTTTATTTGGTTATGTTGGATTGGACTTGAAAGTCAAACTAGCGATAGAAAATACTGAATTTATATGAAACGCGAAAATGACTGAGTCATTAAATTTGACTATAATTTACGAGATATCACGAAGTGAGAATTTCCTGACTCAACTCCAGTCTTGGGGCCTTATTCCAGAGGAACCACATTTTAAGTGTCCTGAAAGTTGCAATTCCCTCAAATGAAATCAAAAGTCAACAGGCTAAATATACCATTTATGATAACATCATTATAGACTTCAATCAATTTATGGATCCGAACAGTTCATTTGCTGATGGCCATGTTTAATCTTTGGGTAGATAATGTTGCAATTCATATTATAGGTAAGTTAGTTTCAGAGTAGGTCCACATTAGGTTTGGCCTGTGGCTATTCTGCCGTACGTTAATTTGATTGAGCAGAATACGGCCACAGGTGTGCTTAAGGTTAGGTTAGGTCGTCATTTAAGAAACAAGTTGGCATTAGTTCGTCTAGCACTATGATCGATTGGGCATCCTTATATAGGGAAGTTGTTTATTCTATGATTCTTAAGAAAGAGAAATTTGGAGGAGAAGGCATTGTAGTGCAAATTGATGAATCAAAGTTTGGCAAACGAAAGTATTATCGGTGACATAAAGTCAACGGCCAGTGGGTATGTCATTCCCTTTAGGTTAGATTAGGTTGGATTAGGTTATATATTATTAGAAATTTTAAGGTATTTGGTGGCTACTAATGTGGAACTGGTCGGGTTTTTATGGTCCCTGTAGAGAAGATGGATGGTGAAACTCTCTTGGGTGTTATAAAGGACTAGCTGTTACCCGCGGCGTCGCTCGCTTGTAATAAGAACTTCCATCAAAATGATATAAAAAATGGGTAGATTTTACTGATGACCAATATTTTTGTAGCACCCTGGGAGCAAAGGCGCTCTGCAACAAATTGAACCCAAAATTGTTACATAGAGAAGAACTTTTTCATTTCTGGGCGCCATTTTTTTAAGATGGCGGCGGATTGGAAAAATCTTTCTTACTACGCGCCTACTACTTATGAGTAACGTTCCTGCAAATTTTCAGCCTTCTAGGGCAAGCGGTTTGGGCTGGGCGTTGATTATCAGTCAGTCAGTCAATCAGTCAGTCAGGGCTTTGATTAATATAGATATAGATTGGATTTTACCCGGAACAACTATTGTTTCTGATTTTTGGAAAGCTTTTGATTGCCTCGAAACTGAAGGTTATAAAAACTTGAAGGTTAACCATTCGGTGCAATTTGTTGATATTGTGGATGCAAACAAAAATTCACACTAATAGCATTGAGTCCTCGTGGAGAGCCACAAAGGCTTCAATTTATCCAGGAACAAGGTTATTTTGTAACTTTACATTTGATGGATATCGCTCATTCCATATAATATTGCTTACTCATTTTGTTGTTTGTCCACTAGAAATAAACATTAATTCCCATCACGTATGGCGAAATATATGTTCATGAAGATGTGTAGGACCAAATCATTAGACCCAATCATAACTTTTTTTTAAATGGCCTGGGAACTGTATAATCCGTTTAACACTAAAGAAGAAATCCTTCCGATAAACTCTGCAAATATGGATGATGAAAGCCATGAAAATATTGATTAAACTAGTGTCCGCAACTTAAATGTATGTAATTATCATTTAATTTACGTCCAAGAAAATGAAAAAACTGTATTTAAAATGAGCGAGCTAAAGTAATTTTTTTCCGCTTCTGTACTTGTAGATACAGTAAGCAATAAGGTTTTAAATAATAAATAATATTAAATTTTAATTTAACTTATTTTTAATTGGCACCTTGACTTTCAATCAGTTCAGGGGAAATAGGTCAATATTATAATAATAAGCTATTATTTAAAATAATGGAGAAAAGTGGGATATGTGAAATTATTTTTGATTGGAATTGTTAATTAGTGGTCTCACTGACATAGAATATCACCTTTCAGTTTGACTATATGTAAATTTTCTTCTTGTTAATTGGTGTTAGGCTGTTGGTCAGCTTGAATAGGTTAGTTTCCAAATATTTTGAAAATAATGTTATGCCTTTCTAAAATATTGTTATTTATCGTCAGTTACTTTCAATTCCCAAACAATATTATGCCTTTTCCAAAAAGTGTTGTTCACATTTATTTAGTTTCTGAAAAAATATTACACCTTTTCCAAAATAAATTTATGTTTACGTTTATTCAGTTCCGATATAATATTACACCTATTCCAAATTATTTTTTTCATCTTCATTTACTTCCTCAATAACATTACGTCATTTTGGAAAATGTTGTTGTTTACGTTAAAAGACTTAATAAATTATAAAAAAACGTCTTGGTTTGGACCAAGGCCGAAAAAACAAACGATATGTGTGAGGTTTATCATTTGACTGAAGTTCAGATATTGCAATTGTTTTAGTTATTTTTATCCATTTAATCCTTAATCAATATTAAATTCAATCAACTGATTTTACTGTTAATCGATCCATTCCCTCTAAATTAATTGAAAAAATTATATATCTACGCTTTTTCAAGAACAATTACATTTTCCGAAAACATTTTATCATGAAATTAATTATTTTGCAGGGAGTACGTGTTGAGGTATCAACATAGAATACTTTAAATATTCTATTGACTTTCTAATAAGAGCAAGCGAACTTTGACATAATTCGAAAGGAAGATGTGAATATTTAATCGAAATGCTACATTTTTATTGTCGACTCTATTAAGAAAAGATTGCACTGCAATTTCCCTCTCCGTGCTTAAGAATTTCTTGGTCATAACTCAGTCTTCATTTGAAACTTCACCACCCCTTTCTACATTGTTGGCGCTACTTTTACACCGGTTACGTATTACGCGTAATCATTTTAGCACGCTTAAAGACCATTTCGGAAAACACACAGGGGCGAGGCCACCATTGGGGTGTTCTCCCTCGCACCAAGGGTCACTGCCAGACGGTGCCAAAGTTCACTAGAGGCAGGAGGCTAGTCAACTCGCTCTGCCTATAGCGGTGCTACTAGGCGAGAGAGAGAGAAGAACCCAATGGCGGAATCACCCTTGTGTTTTAGTTGCTCTGTATGTAATTTCTAAAATGGTCTACCCACTTACAAATGTACACAAATTACACTGAGTGATCGGTCCTTCAGGCGCTAGCGAGTGACAAGCCACAACCACAATCATTCATGTACACGAATGTTTTATAGTTTTAGGTTATTAAGGTTGGCGGGCAATTCCGGAGAGTCACTAATGTGAAAAGGTTTCGAACTATATGGTATTATTGGCTGAGTGTGTTGTACGGCTCAGATAAGAGGAAGGGGGTCGGAGTAAAGTGTGACCTTCTTCGCATAACTGGTAATGAATAATGTGTATACCCAAATTATTTTCGCATGAAATGAATATAACAAGTCATTGGTACTGAGAAGTATTTCTTTTTATGTAATCTTTACCCTTACCTTTGGTTATATCAGAAGTAAGATAAGGGACTTGAAGTATCGAGGTAACCAAACTCTTCACTTTGCGATGGAAGCGGCGTAAAATCGTCAAATTTGTTCGCTAGTGCTAGGCTCTATTACTAATGCTAGGGCACTTTAATTCTAGTCCCTTATCTTACTGCTGGTTATATTTATACCGATATAATATTTTTCCTGTGCTACAGAGAGCCACCTACTAAACGAAACCACACAGGATAAACATTGTTCCTTTGTCTTAAGAAGACGACATTAGTTTACAAATTAGTTTGAGAAAAAAAGTTCTTTATCATATTTTCTCTAACATCAGTCTTCTCAGAAACTTACTAGAGATTTAAACTTGTTTGGTGCAAACTTGGAAATTTGTTAAGCCAGCTGTAACCCTCAATAGCAATTAACTAAAATAAAGGGAAACCCTCCCGAGGGCCATAAAAAAGAATTTAAGACAACTTACGTTTGAATCCAAAAATAGAAGAAAACGAGTCTTCTATAACTTTATTAATAGCAAAAAGGTATTAACCCTACTGTAACATACACTTGACAGATCTAACGTAAAACATAAACAACCGCTCTCTTTGAGAGACGACTAAAGAGTGACTAAATTAAATAGAAAAATCACAGAAGATCTGAGAGGAGGAGGAGCATGTAGCATGGAGGCTTAATAACCTGCCAGATACAAGGAGTAGAAACTCCAAGAATCTGGCAGACATGCTACATCCCCCCCTCTCTTGGAACTGTGGTTATTACAAGAGAAAAAAGGGATACCCCGAGGAACCCAGAATACTTTGGCAGGGGTTTTCACAAAAAGTTTTTTTTTTCATTGCTTTGAGTGTTTTGCTTCCAATCGGGCTCGTCTGCGAGCTGCTCTTCGTTCCAAGGCTTCCTTACTTCGCCCTCCCGGGCAATCAGAAACGACGTGGTGGGCAGTTTTATGGCACCGCCAGCATGTATGGGTGCTACAGATGAGTGGATGCTTGGTATTAGGAACTTTCGAAGCTATAAGTACTTTGGAAATTCTGATGCGAGGGGTCCACCCCATTTGTCCGAAACGCACCCAAAATATGCTATCTTCGTCAATCGGACATACATCGGGACTCCAAGGTTGCCGAGGAGCTGAAGGAGGAGAAGCAAGAGAAGCGAGAGCATCTGGAGCAGGGAGAGAGCTAGTAATGGGAAGTGGGACAATATCAGGAACTTGAGGAGTCACGTCCTGGAGTGAAGAATCAGGGACGGATTCAGCAAGACGTAGCTCTTCTGTAAAACGGCGATACACCGTAACTGGACGGCTTTCTAGCTCATGCCTAGCTTCATGATCCGAAAGTTGTTCGTCGACTTCGAAGGAGCGTCGCTCTCCCGGTGAAACCATAAGAATGATTGGTATCTCTTGAGGAGGCGTACTGCAATCTTTGGTCCAGTGGGGACCTCCGCAATCGATACATGAAACGGGAGTCTTTTTATCCCTTTTTGGAATAAAGCAATCCTTCTGCAGGTGTGAGGATTGTCCACAATTTAGGCAGAAATCAGCGTATTTGGCGCTGATTTCCTGCGAGGAATCCAGTTTGGATAATTTTCGCTCCTAATGGAGGGTCGAAATATATGGGGCGTGAATGTTCCTTTCCTCCCTCGGCCATCTAAATATAAAATATATTAGTAAGTCCTCTTATTTGCTTGGGAGATAAATTCCCATGGGAAAACAGAGATTGGCTCTCGGGAAAAACAGAAATGTTCCCTGGTTAGGTTCGGGATGGTATTATTTTGGAGGTAAACTTGGACCTCATATCTCGACCGTAATCGTTTATTATCAGGAGGTCGATAATAGATATCAACTTCATTACCTCTGGGCTGAACCGTCGCCCTCTTACATACCTCTCGTCGCCATTCCAATTTAAAAGGTTCTTGATAAATATCGCGTAATGTAGCCCTATTTAAACGAGGAGTTCTCATAGACTCCGACAATGCGGTCGAAGAACTATCACATGCACGCAGCGATTGGGATTGCGATTGAGGAATCTGTTCAGGGGTTGATATTTCTTCTGAAAGAGTAGAAATCTGTTCAGGAGGTACTATTTCTTCCGAAAACCAGAAGAAGGAGAATGGTGTAACGCCGGTTCTGATACTGATTGTTCAGAAGTCGTTGATTTGTGTTCCGGCGTGAGGATTTCTTCCGTAAAACTGGAGGTTGACTTGTGTAGCTCTGGTTCCTCGACTGATTTTTCATGATCAGACGGGGAAGCCTCCTTTGCCGCAGAAGGCGGACTATCGTTAGTGGGATGATTGAACTGAAAAGCCCTCATATCGTGGTTAGTATGGAGTAGGAGAGGAGGGTCTTCAAAAAGGGCCATGCCCGGTTCACTATCAGAGTCTGTAGGTTGATGTGAATCATCTCGAACTGCGGAAGGGATCTGTTGATCCGCTGCTTGATCTTCTAGAGTAGTTGATGCCGGGGTTTGAGGGACATCTGGAATAGCAGGAATAAACGGTTGATTGACTTCCTGACCGTCCTGAGGCGGAGACGGTAAAGTAGAAGATGATGATTCAGATGAAGTAGTGGAGGAAGTCGCCATAGGAGGGTGGTCCATGGTACCACCGTTTGTTGCGGGACTAGGCTCAGGATCATCTGCAACGTTCGATTGTGAAGTGGGGGCATTTCCGGCATTATCGAAGACAGCTACATTTGTCCAGTAGAGTTTTAAATGCTCTAAGTTAACTTATCTACATTCTGCCCTGAGTTAGCGTCCTTTAACTCATTGACAACGGGAGAATGTTTGGCAACTATTTTAAAGGGACCTGCCCATTTAGGACTGAGTTTTCTCATAACTTAACCTGCCGTACTTGACAAAGGATGTGTTTCCATCCATACTAGGGTTCCTACCTCAAATTCTAGAGGGTCATGGCGGAGGTCATAGTGTTTCTTTTGGTGAGCTTTTGCTAACTTAGATAATTCATTACTAAATTCTAATTGTTCCTTAAGAACTTTTAAAGCTCTACTACGACTGGGGTCACCAGGGTCTTGAATGGGTTCTTCAATTTCTAAATCCCAAGGGAGACGTGGCTCCCGCCCTAAATTCAAAAAGAAAGGGGATCTGCCCTGGGTTTCATGGGGCGCGGAATTTATAGCGAATTGAAGAAGGTCAAGGGATTCATCCCATCTATCATGATGATTCCCTACATAGAATGATATGAGTTTGCCTACTACTCTATTTACTCGTTCGGTGGGATTTCCCTTAGGTGTGTAGGGGGTGTTAAACTTTGGATTAATTCTAAAAGCTCTGCACGTTTGCAGCCAAAGTTTTGAAGTGAATTGTACCCCTCTATCACTAAGAATAGCTTTAGGAGCTCCCCACCTAGAAATAGTAGACTTAAAAGCTTGGACACAAGTCTTAGCTGTAATAGTTTTAAGTGGTATCATCTCCACGAATTTTGTAATGTAGTCGACAAAGACTATTAAATACTTATAGTGGTGTCTAGTTTGGGGAAAAGGTCCCATAATATCGACACTAATTTGGTCCCAAGGGCTTGTTATTTCAGAGGGTTGCATTAGCCCTGGCCTTAAATCTAGCCTTAAATTGTTGGCATAGGGTGCATCCTCTAACATAGTCCTGGACATCACTAACTATAGTAGGCCACCAATATCTATATGTTACTTTACTTAGGGTCTTATTTTTGCCCCTGTGAGCTGATAGTGGGTGGTCATGTAATAACCTCATGGTTTCTAGCCTTAATCGAGGAGGTAAATAAATTTTTTCAGGATAGTTCCTGTAAGGTCTTCTATAGAGAAGATCATTCTTTAGTTCGAACATTTTATGCCTAACTGGGTTAGGTCCTTGCAAGGAATTTATAATAGGGGAAGCGAATGGGTCTTCCCTTTGAGATTTTCTTACGTCTTCTATTGTAAAGACTAAATATAAGGCTCTAGGACCTGGAGGACGAATCTGACCTTCAACAGACGCACTAGAGGAAGTTGAACTACTACTATCGGTAGACTTTTGACTAGTACTACTACTAGTTGGATCCAAATTACTGGTAGAATTTGAAGTGGAGGAGCTAAAATTTTTGCTTAAGACGTTTATCGGAGCTCTCGATAAAGCGTCTGCTACTACATTTTCTACTCCTTTCTTATGTTTGATAGTAAAATCAAAGGTTTGAAGGTACAAAGCCCATTTAACTAGACGAGAATTTGGTTCCCTGATATTAAATAACCACTGTAGAGCCTGATGGTCAGTAAGGACAGTGAATTTACGACCTTCTAGAAAGGGCCTAAACTTCTTAACTGCCCAACAAATGGCTAAACACCCTTTCTCGCTAGTGGAGTACCTAGTTTCCGCATCTTTTAGTCCTGTACTAGCATAAGCTATAGGAACTTCTACATCGTCTTGTATTTGGGAAAGAAGGGCACCTAACCCTGCATCACTAGCATCTGTAGTGAGAATGCACGGGGAATCCCTTCTAAAGGAAGCTAAGGGATGAGCCTTACAGATTTCTTCCTTGATCTTTTCGAACGCCTGTTGCTGTTTGAAACCCCAATTAAATTTTTGATCCTTTCTTTTAAGTCTATTAATAGGGGCTATTATTTGAGAGTAGTGATTAATGAACCTATTGTGCCAACCTGCCATCCCTAAAAATCTCTGGATTTCCTTAACATTTTTAGGAGGAGGGAATTTCTGTATGTCTTCTATCTTAGAAGGATCTAAATGCTCCTGATTCATTTACTATGTGACCAAATATGGTAGCTTCTTTCTGAGCGAACCGACATTTTTTTAACTGAAGGGTGAGACCCGCTTCATTTAATCTATTTAGGACGTATTCTAAACACGCTAAGTGTTGATCCCAATCCTCGCTAAGAGAGATTAAATCATCTAAATAGTCTATTAATTGGAAGTAATCGGCATCTCTAAACATTTCGTCAATTAAACGCTGAAAGGAGCTAGGGGCGTTACAGAGCCCAAAAGGGAGTACATTGAACTCGTACTTTCCCATATGAGTCACAAAAGCAGTTTTTTCTCTTCTCTTAGGGTGCATTTCCACTTGCCAATACCCTGATTTCAGGTCAAGTGTTGTTATAAATTTCGTTCTTCCAACCCTAGCTAACATGTCCTCTATATTAGGCAAAGGATAAGGGTCCTTAATGGTAACACTGTTTAGTTTTCTGTAATCAATTTAAAACCTATAGGGTTTACCCGGATTGTTTGATCAACTAAAACAACGGGCGAAGCCCAAGGAGATACTGAGGGTCTGATTATCCCGTCATCTAACATTTCCCTAACATGTTGTTCTATTATTTTCTTTTTCTGGTCATTAACACGATAAGGCTGAGATTTTATGGGCGCACTATTTCCCGTATGAATCTCATGGAAGACTAGTCCTGTTCTTCCTACTTTATCCGAAAATAACTCAGGAAATTTCAATAAAAGGGATTCTAATTGATGACGTTGTTCATCAGAGATAGAGGCTGCGGAAACTGCGTCCCTAATACTATTCACAATCTCCTTATCTATAGGATCCTTTTCAGATGGAATTGAAAAGGGATCTTTAAGTTACCCACTAAACATTGAAATGATTCAAAATCTAACTTGACCCTATTTTCTTCAAGGAAATCTTGATCCAATATGAAGTCACTATTCAGGCAAGGAACTATGTAGAATTTAAATTTAACTGGTTTCTCACTTGCATTTGACTTAAGAGTAAACTCTAGTTATTGAGAACCTTTTGTAAAAGTATATCGGCCATCGCCCCAAACCACACAATCTAATTGTTCATCTTCAGGTAATTCTGAAGAGTTTCTATATTTACAAATCTTTTGCCACTGATCTAAACTGACAAAAGAGGCATCGGCCCCACTATCTAATTTAGCGTGAACTGTCGCGTGTTCAAAAGTAACGGGAATGGTAACCCTTTTATAAACTGAACCTTTCCTGACGGATTCAATCCTCAGGGGGAACGCGACACGCTTTTTGGTAGGGGAATTTATTGGGCGGGGGAAGCCTAGACGGGAGAGGTCCCTCGTGGTCTCTCTCACGTCTGGGCTTCCCCCGACTTGCTAATCTTTTTTTCTTGGCAGTCGGGTTCCAGATGACCTGGTTTCTGACAATTATAACATGTATAGTACGTGTAGATGGGTAGGACAAGGGCAATTGACGACCAGGAGATTTTGATCTCTGACTATTATATCTATTATAAGATCTTTGACCTCTATAGGAGTTGTTTGCATTAGCTTTGGCTCTAGAGTCTAACGGTTGTAAGGGATATTCCCATTAGGATGTGAGGGAGAAGTAGGAGGATTTAAAGGGCTTTGACACTGCCCAGGGGAACAATGACTATGTTCGGGGCCCCAGTTTGCAGGGCAAGGTGATACAGCCTTGGTTATGGTCTTAGGGGTGAAATCCTCTTTTCCCTTTTTTCAGCATTCTTTTTCCTAACTTCGATATCCTTCTCAATTGTTTTACAGGAATTCCTTAATTGTTCCATAGTAGTAAATTGCAAGAAGAGGAGAGGAGTTCTTGGTTCATCCTTTAAATTGCTCTTAATAATAGGAACTAACTCCTTTTCGGAAAGAAAATGGGTCATCCCTAAATTTAACTTCATAACATCCCCGAAGAAATCCTCTACAGATTCCCTATCTTTCTGATTCCTATTCTATCAGCTTCAGAGTCTCTAAACTGAACCTTAAAGTGCCTTTTAAATGTCTTCCAAGCTAAATGAGGATGGGCAGGGTTTGAATTGCAAATATCGTCATACTGACGGATTAAATCCCTGTACCAATACAAAGCATGCCCTCGTAAAAGGAGAGGCAATGCCGCTAACCTATCTTCATTCGATAGCTTGTGAAATTTAGCATATTCCTCAAAAGCGGCTAAAAACTCTGAGGCATTATCGCTAAAAGATCCCATAAATGCTTACCTTTCTGGCGGTTCAATATTGACTTTTCCCGTCTGAGGAGTTTTACTTCTATTTATTAATATGGGTAGATCCGTAACTAATTTATCCAAACTAGTAGCTATAGCGTTATTTATTGCTACATTTTGGGCTTCGGCATTAGCCTGTGTGGTAGAATTATCTGCCAACGTTTGGAGTAAAGGTAATATAAAGAATCTTAATTCCTCGTCAGTAGTGTCTGGTCCAATTTGAGGGACTTGTCGAGACGGAGACATTTGAGTTCCGGTTGTTTTAACTCGAGGAGAAGGTAAAGTGTTAGCAAAACTAACTTTAGGCCTAGCGTTTTCTGACGCAGATTTGGGAGGAACAAGGGAATCAATCCTAGTTTGAGGAGGGAAATTTGAGGGGGTTGAACTTCTCTGGGGAGCAGGAATGCTCTTATGAGGGAATAGTTGATAGGGAGAAAATCCCAATACTGAAGAGGCGGCTTTCCCTTTATTCAACGTAGAATCATCCTCCTCATCCTCAGATGTTCGAGGCTACCTCCATTGTTGTTTGTTGTCCGAGTAGGCCATTATTTTTTTGAGTTAAGTTTTACACTAATCCAATAATCAAAATAGTTAAACCAGTTAAGTTTATACAAAATAAGCAAGTAAGTTAAGTTTTACAATAATCCAATAATCAAAATAGTTAAACCAGTTAAGTTTATACAAAATTAGCAAGTAAGTTATCTTAATTCAATACATTAAAAACAAAGATAATTTTATTTTTAATTTATTATTTAATTTAATTATGATTAATTTAGAATTAAGTTAATTATTTACCATCGTGGAAGCCAAGGCTTAACGCCACGTGGGGGGGCGGATATACCGACAATGATAAACAGTTTTTCTACGGGACTGACCAAGGCTTAAGGCCTAGTCATATCTAGTCGAGTCCCTGTTCGAGCGCCATTTATGTAACCCTCTCTATAATAATTTTACGAGGGGAGATTCTCCCGAGGGCCATGAAAATGAATCAAAGACAACTTACTTTAATTATCCAACCATAGAAGAAAACTTCTATTCTTTTATTAATCGTCATTAGAAAATTATAAAAAGGGATAAACCCAATCTTAACCCGTACACGTGACGGTGCTTTAGTAACTAAAACAAAACCAAACTATTCTCCTTGAGAACCAAAAGACGACTGACTTTTGTCGCAGCGATATCTGACGAATGTAAGGTAGGGAGGAGGAGCATGTAACATGGAGGTATAATTACCCTGCCAGATCCAAGGAGTAGAAACTCCAAGGAATCTGGCAGCCATGTTACAATTGGAATTATTAATTACTATTTGCTGTGCTATAGTCAAGTTATAATATGTTTTATATGAAGTGTATCTAATTGAAAAGTTTTATGTGAAACTTGTCTGTACATGGGATCTTAGATAAAAAGCTTAGCATATATTTGCACGTTACTGTTTTTGTTAGGATCCCACTTCTTTAATATTTAGTTTTAAACGTTAGAACTAAAAACCATTAGAGAAATTTCAATATTTTTAAATTTTCCTTGCTTTATCACTTAAGTACTAAATAATCCCAAATTTTAGGATTTTAACTCTTTTAGAAGTACTATTGGATTTTCTCTATCGGTCAGTGAGTGAAGTAATGAAAATTTGTCTTAAAATATTTCATAAACTTTATAAGGTTGAAACTTCTAATTTGGCGAAAGAGGTAGCCCTATTAAGTACCATAAGTTCATGAAATTTCAGACTAAACTTTTACTAAAACGAAGATACCGGGTCTTAAAAGTGCCTAAGTTGCTAGATGAATGAAGTTTTTTGAATGCTTTTGGGGAGTGCCCACAGTGATAAATTTGGCAGACCCACTGCTGTGCACTCAGATATTTTCCCTCCCAATGAGTAGGGGAGTTTTTCTAGGGGCCCGACCCATAACGTTTTCTGGGGCCCAAAAGTATCTCGACGTCCCTGACCTCAGTTATTGTGCATTATTTAAGATTTATGCCAAGCCTCTAGCAGTTGATCTAGCAGACGACGCTGGAGACAAAAAATAACAAAAACCAAAGAACACCAGTTTTAAGCAGGGCTCTACATAAGGATATTTTTTTTAGTAGTCAGCCTGACTAGTGAGCCCCCCTATCCCAATTTTTTTTAGTAGTCACTGACTAGTGAGACGCATGGTTTACGAATATTTTGGACATTTTTTTACTAGTCAAGTTGACTAGTGAACCCCCAGATTTCGATTTATTTTAGTAGTCAAGGCATTTTTTTAGTAGTCAAATGCCTTGACTAGTGCCTTATGTAGAGCCCTGGTTTTATGTATTCAGTATTGTCTGATCCCCGGATCACACTAGATAATTTTTGTAAAGTCACGATGTGAATAAAATTTGTAATGTTTTTTAATAGTTAAAACGTTCTTATCAATCGACCACCAATATTTATCTATTACAGACAACACGCAAGATAGTACAAAAGTTGACCAAATAAGCATTAGTTTTCGGTACGTAATTATATATTGTCGAAAATGAAAACCATAAACAAGTTAATATTCAGATAAAAGAGTCATTCCTTGAATTTTATGCCTTAAAATACCGAACGGCCGCTGGAGTTACCGAAAAGATTTTAGACGAAATCGAGGAAATCGGTGTCGACGTAAGAAAATTTCGTGGTCAAGGCTACGATGGTGCTAGTACTGTGAGCGGTGTCTATTCCGGTGTTCAAAGTCCCTTAAAAGCAATTCAACCCAATGCCGTTTAAGTTCATTGTGCAGCGCATAATTTAAACTTGGTTATCAATGACACTATAACTGGTTCAACTGAAGTTAAGGAAGTAGCCAACTTCTTTGCCATATTAAAATAGGTTTACACAATTTTTGGACTAAGCATCAATCGTTGGGAACTGTTGCCTACCTTTACCGCAGAGTCCACGACAATCTTGAAAAGGGTAAATCCAACCCGCTGGACTGGTCGGCTCCTTTCACTCTTGGCCATTCGCGAACGATGCACGGACATACTTAAAGCATTAACGAAGATTAATCTGGAAAGCAAGAAAAAGGACGTTAGTGATGAATCTCTGAGAACGAAGAAGGCCATGGAGTCCTTTGAATTTGTAATCCTTTCAGTCTTGCTTACTAAAATACTATTCGCAGTTAATCTAGCACCGACATCTTTGCACTCGAAAGAAATGGACTTACTAACAGCACTACAGCATTTGTCAGAATATGGGAAAAAATTTGAAGCTTCAAAACCAGCTATAACCAAACTAAACTAGAAGCCACTGATATTGCTAGGAAGTGGAACGTGACACCAAATTTCAAAGAGAACGGCAAAAGAAGAGAAAGCGACACTTCGACGAGTTAGCTGAAGACTAGATTTTCAAACGCAGAACTTCTGTTCAAAGTTTCGGTCTTCATTTAAGTAACAGACCTTGTTAGTAATAAAATTTAGTCTCGTTTCGAAGGCATGAAGCCGGTTGTCGAAATGTTTTCATTCTTTGAACCCAAAACTCTAATCTCACTTTCAAATTAAAGTCAGAAACAGTTGTAAAACAATATCAAGAAGACGGATCTTAAGCGTTGTCGTTGCAATCAGTTCACTTCGTCAACACACTATGAGAAGCAGTGATGGGCGCTCTCATCTCCTACTCATAATTTTGAGTAATTTCTGAGTAAAGGAGAGGGCTTTTTTTGAGCTTGTGATATGAGCAGGAGAGGAGAGGTACTAAAATTTGAAATTGGAGGTGATTTTGAGATGAGAGGTGGTTTTTCAACCTCCACGAGTAACTTTTGTGGTGAGATATTTTATTTTCAAAACTCGGAGAGATAACCTAGTGTTGAGAGCAATTGTTTTGGATCATGAGGAGAGTAGTTGGATGTGAGATATGATTTTTCGGTAGTCCATGAGTGGAGTGATAGGTGAGAGGCTGTTTTTGGGCATTTTTTTTCTTGAAGGGAGTGTATGATATAAGTTTTTGGTTTTCCATGGAATGAGTGGTTGATATGAAATAGGTTTTTTAATGTGCTATGAAATGAGTGGTTGATGAGAATTTCTTATACTCGATGAAAGGGGTGGTTGACGAGATGTCGTTATACTTGATGATAGAAGTGCTGGATGAAAGTAGTGGTTGATGGGAGACATATTTTGGGCAGTAGGTAAAAAATACTACAACTGAAAAAAAGAAAAGAGAAACTTTGCACCGCCTGAAATTTAAATGAGTTACTTTCAAAGGCGAAACCCTACTATCTCAACCATAATAAAGGTTTATTTAAATATGTTGTGGCTGTCAGTTTTTTTTTCAGCTAAACGGAAATTACGGGATAACGTATTTTGAGTTTGTATTTTTGAGATTATCTTTGAAGCGACTTATGATATTTATAGGGGTTCAAAGAATTTAAAACACGCGTTAATAAGATAAGCTTTAGTATTCTAAGAGAGCGGTAGATTATCGACTACTGGTAATGAAGCTAGATTGCCGATGGACGCGCAACGCCCTAATACGTTTTCTTTCCAATGATTCTATACAATTTTAAATAAAATTAAGACTGAATTAGAAGATATTAATAAAAACTGCCTTTGTAGACAAAAAAGGGAAAGTGTAAAAGATAAGTATAGAAAATTAATTGCCTGAAGTACAGATATTCAATTTTTCCTTTTTGAAGAAATGATTATAAATCAATAATCATCAATTATCTGAAAAAATTATTATCCTAGTTTTTTCACCTAAATTTCATTTCCCCAAAAAATTTAAACACAGTATTTTTCTAGTACTTCTAGAAAATAAGTCACCTTCAAGAATTTTTTAAGTGATACAATGTTCTACTTTATACTTTGCTTATAGAAGATTCAAATACTCAGATATCTGAAAAAATGTAGCTTGATCTGATTAAAGTTTTATATTATAAAATTGGAAATATTGATATGGTATATATATCAGTTTAAATTTTTATATTTTAAAATTGGAAATATTACTAAGCGGAAAATAACATAGGCATTTTCATTGTGATTTCACAATTAGTGTCAAAAAAATCTCTAGATTGATCGTGATATCTTGAGAGCTACACAACACGTAAATTTTTAAAACTTCGAAAACTTTACAATTAACGAAAACGTTTTTCTGTCCATTTTATTCTCCTTATAGGGCCGAATTCTCAACCTAATTGTAAATGTTTGAGAGAAAATAAAATGCAAACGTGTTCTTTTTTAAAATTATGCATATCGTTCATGTTAAATTATTTTTACTGAAGTAATTTTGGTGAAAAAAACTAAGATAAGAATTTTATCCAAAAAATTAATGTTTTTACCTCTCCGAGTGACGTATGTCACGGAGAGGTTCTAATTTCGACGTGTCTGTGTGTGTGTGTGTGTGTGTGTCTGTCTGTTGTTATTGAATTACACCCCAGGGGACCGTGTTCGCAGTTTCCGAATTGAAGCAAATGTGTTCGCTATTTCCGGACCGTATTCACAGTTCCCGTAAATTTCAAAACTTGAATCTATCCACAAATCAACTGGCCATTATTACTTCATCTGACTAGTCAATTGTCTATTCTACATGAATACCAATCTGTACTTGTTGGCTTCAAACACCACCATTTTGTGGTCTTTGTCCATTCCACATAGACACCAGTCTGCACTTACTGGCTTCTATCACCATCATTATCCGGTCTTTGTTTTCGTCCATCCCACATGGACACCAGTTTGTACACCTGGCATCTAACACCACCATCTTCTGGTCTTTGTTTTTGTCCATCCCACGTGGACACCTGGCTTCTAACACCACCATCTTCTGGTCTTTGTTTTTGTCCATCCCACATGGACACCAGTCTGTACACCTGGCTTCTAACACCACCATCTTCTGGTCTTTGTTTTTGTCCATCCCACATGGACACCAGTCTGTACACCTGGCTTCTACTCCTTAAGGTTAAGACATACGCGGCGATCGGCCAGGGTTACGAGAAACGTCCGGCCTCCCAATGGTGGGGCTTCCACCAAAGGTTCACGCAATTGCGCTGTTCTTATCCATAGCTGCGATTCGACACCTTTATATACTACCTATTTGATGAAGGCGAAGCAACCGGCGTATGCTTCATTTCAAACGCCAATATTAGTCAAGTCTCTCAAGAATGTTTAATTGTTCTTTTTCAAAACGATGTAACGCTCGATAAGGCGAACAACTATCGAAGAAAATATGTAATATTAATTATATTTATTTTAATATTTAAGATAATCATGTCTCTCAACTCAAAATTAATACGGAAAGGGTAAAACAGCAGTCTATGTGTTTGTCTATATGTGTCCGTCCGTTGTAACACTAGTGCGCTGCGTTAGAAGTTCGTTTTGTTTTGATGTGTAAAGAAATCCTTCAGAACCTTAATATTCCCGTTTTCCATAATATATAATGAATATGTGGAAATATTTTTCGTAATTACGATGCATTTAGTACTTTTGTAGCTTTAAAGCTCCGTTTCATTTTGATATTCCAAAGATTTTTTTTAATTTTGTTATTTGAAATGGATGTTTACATATTACTAAAGCTATACTAAATCTGTTTATAGCATAATCCTTTCTTTAGTGATTTCAAAAAGAACGCTACTTTGTCGGTCAAATGAACCATAAAGTAAACACTTGGGTTTGTTTTTCGTTCCTGTAATGCAGAGACATTAACGGTTCAGAAAGACCGAAAGTTAAATGCACTTTAAAATAATCAGGTTTAGATTTTAAAATTAAGTAAAGCATCATGGCGGAAATCTGTGCCGCGTTCAGCAGAGCTCAGCGCTGTTAGCAGTGTCCTACAGGATGGAATTTGGTTTTTGAATTGTGACGTCACGCTGCTCAGCGCTGAGCCAGCGTAGTCATCAAAGAAAATAGTCGGGTTTTTGGATCTTGTGTCTGTATGTGTCCGTCCGTTGTTACAGTAGTGCGCTGCGTTAGAAGTTCGTTTTGTTTTGATGTGTAAAGAAATCCAACACAACGATAATATTCCCTTTATCCTTAAGTGAATATGTGGAAATATTTTTCGTAATTATGATGCATTTAGTACTTTTGTAGCTTTAAAGCTCTATTTCATTTTGATATTCCAAAGAATATTTTTAATATTATTATTTAAAATGGATGTTTATATATTACTTAAGCTATACTACATCTGTTTATAGGATAATCCTTTCTAGAGTCACAGTGAATACAAGCACAACGCTGCTATGTTGGTCAAATGAACTTTTATTTGTCAATAGGCCTAGTGGACCATAAAGTAAACGTTTGGGTTTGGTTTTCGTTTCTGTATGCAGAGACATTAACGGTTCAGAGTGAGCCGAAAGTTAAATACACTTTTAAATAATTAGGCTTAGATTTTATAATCATGGTGGAAATCTGGGCCGCGTTCAGCAGAGCCCAGCGCTGCTGAACGCGGCCCAGGGATTTTGTTTTTGAATTTTGACGTCACGGTGGTTAGCGCTGAGCTAGCGCGGTCTTCAAAGAAAATAGTCGGCTTTTTGGATAACGTGACGTAAAACGCGTAGTTCTCAGCTTGGCGAAAAAAACCATGGAGGAATTAATAGAAATAGCTCTATGGGACTATAGCTATTTAATTGGCGTGAAACCAGTTGATCACGCGAGAATTTTAAGAGATATGTTAGTAGCTAATTTTAATTATAAAAGTTGTTATCTATCTCTATAAATATGTTATCCTACAATTTTTGTTAAGCCTTGGTACCTTGCACGCTTTATTGCGCTAGCGTCATTTATAAAACGCCGATGACCCGTTTTTCCCCCATCGGATGATTTTAATGTGTACAAGTATATCATTATTGGATGTAAAATGTCGTCTGATTTACAGTAAATTTGCTATGCTTTGTATACTGCTTTAATATTTCATAAATTTTAACTTAAGAAACATTTTCATATCTGGGTAAATAAGTTTGTAAGTAGTCGTGTTGACTCGGAGAGGTAATATTTTGGTTTTCCCAACTTGTATTATCATGTTTTCAAAATGGAAAATTTTAATATCTGTTACTTCAGGCAATTAATTTTCTACACTTATCTTTCACACTTTCCCGTCTTTGTCAATAATGACATTTTTATTAATAATGTTTGGCTTCACCTCTTTTAATTTTGCCTTTCATTATTTTTTATCTGATTAGCTTTGATTAAACTCTATTAGATGCTCACTGAGAACAAGTACTTTGCCCCTTATTTTATAGCATTGGTGCATAAACGAACACCAAATTCTCATACATAAAAACAAAAAGTACACTTCATTGAGGCTTGCTCGAGCCGTGTAATATAATAAAACACCCTTTTAAAATGAGATAAATGCTAATAATGAAATGAGATGAGCGCTAATAATAAAATGATGTGAGATTGAAGAAATAGTCATGAGTTCAAAAATAAGGCTTTATGAGTGTTTAAATGAGATGAGTGAAAAAGATCAGATGACATTACCGGTACATAAAATGAGAGGATAGACATAACCCGGGATAAACTCACCGAATGATATATATCTACGAGAAAAAAACTGAAAGGAGAGGAGGAGAGGAGAGCCAAACTATAGCTCAGATTTGAGGGCTGCCATGAAATGAGAGAAAAAGTATTTCACTAAAAGGAGAAGACTCAAAAATGAGCTTTCAATAATACTGACGAACAGTAGTGCGCTTGATATTTGTTTCCATTTTATAAAATAAAAGAGGTGAGCCATAGAGGAGAGGTTTCTATAGAAAAGCGCCATTTTGATCACGTGAGATGAGATGGCATTGTATTTGAATTTGATAAAATAAGGAGAGGAGAGGTTTCTGTAGAAATGCGCCATTTTGATCACGTGAGATGAGATGGCATTGTATTTGAATTTGATAAAATAAGGAGAGGAGAGGTTTAAAAATATTTCACCATCTTATGAGATGGGAGAGGAGAGCGGCGCTTTGGTCAATATTTGAAAATAGGTGTGAGTGGGAGAGGGAAGAAAAATATCAAAAATGCCCATCACTGATGAGAAGAAATCGCGAAGTCTAAAACTATTAGCGATTTAGCTAATTTGGCAATTATTACAGTAGTATATAATAGAGTTCTGGATAAGGGAAAATGGGGATTGTTTTTAAATTTTGCCGCCTCATAGTACGGTAGTGGCCGTCAAGGTAGTACGGAGGGTCTATGCACAATTCGACGAGGGGATTGGATACTTACCGTTTCAGAGTACGGTGGAAGACCGAATTAATTATATGACAATTATTTGCCTAATCTTCGGTGCTTTCCATGGAATATTACAGGAGTCTGGTGTCGAGACAGAACGACGAGTTCTCAAATTTCCCTTCCGAGAGAGACGAGAACGTTTTCAGTGTGCTTAAAAAATCTTAGTGTAAAAGAGCGTGAATTATAAATTCTCCATAGAGATTGTACATACAACATTGACTATAGGGTGTATATATATATATATATATATATATATATATACAACATTGACAATAGGGTGTATATATATATATATACAACATTGACAATAGGGTGTATATATATATATTTATATATTTATATATATACCACATTGTCTATAGTTTATATACATACAGCATTGCCTATACGGTATATACATACAACATTGACTATATATTATATACATACAACATTGACTATATATTATATACATACAACATTGACTATAGGTTATATACATACAACATTGACTATAGGGTATATACATACATTTACTATAGGGTATATACATACAACATTGTCTATAGGGTATATAAATACAACATTTCCTATAGTGTATATACATTCAACATTGACTATAGGTTACATACATACAACATTGACTATAAGTTACATACATACAACATTGACTATAGGGTATATACATACAACATTGACTTTAAGGTATATACATACAACATTCACTATAGGGTATATACATACAACATTGACCATAGGTTACATACATACAACATTGACTATAAGTTACATACATACAACATTGACTATAGGTTACATACATACAACATTGACTATAAGTTACATACATACAACATTGACTATAGGGTATATACATACAACATTGACTATAGGGTATAAACATACAACATTGACTATAAGGTATATACATACAACATTGACTATAGGGTATATACATACAACATTGACCATAGGTTACATACATACAACATTGACTATAGGGTATATACATACAACATTGACTATGGGATATATACATACAACATTGACTATAGGGTATATACATTCAACATTGCCTATAGTGTATATACATTCAACATTGACTATGGGGTATATACATACAACATTGACTATAGGGTATATACATTCAACATTGCCTATAGTGTATATACATTCAACATTGACTATAGGTTAAATACATACAACATTGACTATAAGTTACATACATAAAAAATTTACTATAGGTTACATACATACAACATTGACTATAGGTTACATACATACAACATTGACCATAGGTTACATACATACAACATTGACTATAGGCTACATATATACAACATTGACCATAGGTTACATACATACAACATTGACTATAGATTACATACATACACCATTGACTATAGGTTACATACATACAACATTGACTATAGAGTATATATACATACAACATTGACTATAGGGTATATAGACATACAACATTGACTATTGGGTATATACATACTACATTGACTATAGGGTATATACATACAACATTGACTATAGGGTATATACATACAACATTGACTATAGGGTATATACATACAACATTGACTATAGGGTATATACATACAACATTGACTATAGGGTATATACATACAACATTGACTATAGGGTATATGCATACACCATTGACTATAGGGTATACGCATACAACATTGACTATAGGTTACATACATACAACATTGACTATAGGGTATATATACCTACAACATTGACCATAGGTTACATACAAACAACATTCACTATAGGTTGCATTCATACAGCATTGACTATAGGGTATATTCATACAACATTGACTATAGGGTATATATACATACAACATTGACTATTGGGTATATACATACAACATTGACTATAGGGTATATACATACAACACTGACTATAGGGTATATACATACAACATTGACTATAGGGTATATACATACAACATTGACTATAGGGTATATACACACAACATTGACTATAAGTTACATACATACAAAATTGACTATAGGTTACATACATACAACATTGACTATAAGTTACATACATACAACATTGACTATAGGTTACATGCATACAACATTGACCATAGGTTACACACATACAACATTGACTATATATTATATACAAACAACATTGACTATAGGGTATATACATTCAACATTGCCTATAGTGTATATACATTCAACATTGACTATAGGTTAAATACATACAACATTGACTATAAGTTACATACATAAAAAATTGACTATAGGGTATATACATACAACATTGACTATAGGTTACATACATACAACATTGACTATAGGTTACATACATACAACATTGACCATAGGTTACATACATACAACATTGACTATAGAGTATATATACATACAACATTGACCATAGGTTACATACATACAACATTGACCATAGGTTACATACATACAACATTGACTATAGAGTATATATACATACAACATTGACCATAGGTTACATTCATACAGCATTGACTATAGGGTATATTCATACAACATTGACTATAGGGTATATAAACATACAACATTGACTATTGGGTATATACATACAACATTGACTATAGGGTATATACATACAACATTGACTATAGGGTATACACATACAACATTGACTATAGGTTACATACATACAACATTGACCATAGGTTACATACATACAACATTGACTATAGGTTGCATTCATACAGCATTGACTATAGGGTATATTCATACAACATTGACTATAGGGTATATATATATATACAACATTGACTATTGGGTATATACATACAACATTGACTATAGGGTATATACATACAACATTGACTATAGGCTATATACATACAACATTGACTATAGGGTATATACATACAACGTTGACTATAGGTATATACATACAACGTTGACTATAGGGTATATACATACAACCTTTACTATAGGTTACATACATACAACATTGACTATATATTATATACATACAACATTGACTATAGGGTATATACATACAACATTGACTATAGGGTATGTACATACAACATTGACTATAGGTTATATACATACATACAACAATGACTATAGGTTATATACATAAAACATTGACTATAGGGTATATACATACAACATTGACTATAGGGTATATACATACAACATTGAATATAGGGTATATACATACAACATTGAATATAGGGTATATACATACAACATTGACTATAGTGTATATACATACAACATTGACTATAGGGTATATACATACAACTTTGACTATAGGGTATATACATACATTTACTATAAGGTATATACATACAACATTGTCTATAGGGTATATAAATACAACATTGCCTATAGTGTATATACATTCAACATTGACTATAGGTTACATACATACAACATTGACTATAGGTTACATACATACAACATTGACTATAGGTTACATACATACAACATTGACTATAGGTTACATACATACAACATTGACCATAGGTTACATACGTACAACATTGACTATAGGTTACATACATACAACATTGACTATAGGTTACATACATACAACATTGACTATAGGTTACATACATACCACATTGTCTTTCGGTTATATACATACAGCATTGACTATTATAAAAAACGTCTTGGTTTGGACCAAGGCCGAAAAAACAAACGATATGTGTGAGGTTTATCAATTGACTGAAGTTCAGATATTTCAATTGTTTTAGTTATTTTTATCCATTTAATCCTTAATCAATATTAAATTCAATCAACTGATTTTACTATTAATCGATCTATTCCCTCTAAATTAATTGAAAAAATTACATATCTACGCTTTTTCAAGAACAATTACATTTTCCGAAAACATTTTATCATGAAATTAATTATTTTGAAGGGAGTACGTGTTGAGGGATTTAATATTGAATATTTGAAATACTGTGTCTAAAAAGACCAAGCGAACTTTGACATAATTCGAAAGGAAGATGTAAATATTCTAGGAGAGCGATAGCTCTCTTAGATAAGACTTCATACCGACTTTAATGTATAAGGATGGTTTTTTGATTGGTTATAACTTTTTTTGTATCGTATTAACTGCTTTGAAAACATTCCACAGAACTACAATTCGGGCCCTCAATATGTGGTTAAAATTTCAAGAAGATCCACCCTTTAGTTTATTGTATAAAAAATAAAGTTGCTAAGGGTGGTTTTCATTTCCATAAAATTAATCAGCCCTTTTGGTGAAAAAGTTAAATTTTCCCATAGAAATAACATGGAGTTTTTTTCAATTTAGCCATTTTGTCGCCACCCTTTTGAAATGAAATATTCGTTTGTTACGTTTGGGAACGGTTTTATATCAAAATTTAAACCTTTTTCTAGGACCATTTTTAAGGTTTTTGAGAAAAATTAATTTTAAGTATGTTTAATTTTAAATCTTAAAAACTACCCCAATCTGCGATATTTTAGCATGGATACGCTGTTTTATTGGTAAATATCAGCGCGACCAATATTGGCCTTTTTTACGTATAGTTGCGTCATAATAATCCGATTGTTTTTTCTTAATGCCTTTTGGTTGAAATGGCCTATCGATGGTGAGATAAGACTGCTTTAATATTGCCGCCGTGACAAATTACCTCGTTTGTGGCTGCCATTTTTTTAAGGGGAAAAAATTTGAGAGTGGGTCCTTTTTCGTTGCCATTTTCATATTTTTTGAGGATTTGCTCATGGATGGATTTTAAATATAATATAAAGTAGGTTTCAAGCTTTAATATAAGCCTAATTTCATAATTTTCCACCTTTTTATTGTCCCACCATCTATTTCTAAACTTGGCACTTTCTTTAAGGCGGTGAAATTGCGCTAAGCCTTGGCTTACCGTTAATTTTTGCCATTTATAAAAATGTTTACCTCTTGTTGTTACTTCGCCTTCTCGTATCGTCGTATTTTTAAAGTTTAGACTTTGAAAGTAGTGCTTACTTTTCTTAAATATTACTTAATTGTATAAAATTTCAATATTATAATTGCCTAAAACGTCCGTATTAACGAATTCAATGTTTTTTGTTGAAGGGACGCGCCTTGCATTTGAATTTCGTTCCCTGGAAACTACCCCCTTTAAGAGACCGGCCGCCGGAGGCTTTTTCTTTTACGCCCTCTCGGTCGCTCGTTCAGCCCCGAAAACAGCTGTAGTGACTCTGTTATTTACCAAAAATGTATGCGGTCAGTGTGTTGTTTTTCCATTTTAATGCTTCTAATCGTGGTGCACGTCGAGGTTTACGAATCCAACGTGTGTTGCGTAATGAAAATCAAGGGTGGATACTATATGATCTATGCTTTAAAAGGAATTTGACCGCGAAAGTCAAGCAAAACGGTATTAGGCCTTGCCAAAAGTTGACTAAGCTATAGTGAGCCTTCGTCAGTCAATGATATAAGAAATTGACCCTCGGATATCCTCTGACTAGGAGATGGTTATAAAGTTACTAACTCTCGATTTTGGAGGTAGATACTGTCTAGTGACACTTAAAGTAACGATTTAATCTTATAAACAGACTTCCATCATAAGCCCATATTGTAAATTCACCGATGTTGATATCTAAGCTTACTTGAAATACCAATACCAATTTTTTAACTCAATGAATCTTAAATATCAACATCAAAAATTATCTTCTGAAAGAGATATCTACTTATATTCCATTCAAATTTCTCGCAACATTTCAAATTAACGAATAGAAATGTGCAAATGAAGTTCAAACTGATTAATTGGGCAAATTGCTATATTGGTCACCATTACCGATCACAGATAGATTTGCGCCCTTCAGTAGTGTTTATTATGCTTGTGAAATGCTAAGCGAAATCTGTGATTAAAGTTTAAAATAGACATGAGCAAAAAGGGCTTTATTTATATCAACTCGATTACCGAATATCTAAATTTGACTAAAATTAACAAAATATTCTATTCATGGTTAAAAATCTTGTTTGAAGCAGCAAGCCAACTAATCCTTATTTACCTTCTTTTGAAAAAAAATAATAGGTTGATACCTCTTTCAGTAGATTATTCATTGATATTTCAGTTTCATTGAGTTTAAAAAAAATTAGTTCCACCATTGGTTAATTTTCAATATTGACCAATCGATAATCACAAATTTTAATAACTAAATTACAAAGACCGGTTCAAAACCATATTAGTTTTGAAACGATTAAATTTTAATTTTAAACATATATACTAGTTAATTCCTCGTAGGTAATTAGTTTATTTCCTTAGTGAAATTAATGCTGAATATTATATACACAAAGTAAATAATAAATTAACGTCTAAAATTTAAATGTAAAGTGTGTGCATTATTTCCCAATTAATAAAAGATATCCACCTATTTTCATTCAAATTAATTGCTAATTTCTGGATAATGGATAGAAAATGTCGAGCTCTAATTGCGATATAGCTAAAATCAATCCCACGGGCTATTTATAATACAATATAACCTTTGCCCTATGTTTACTGTTTTGAATTTTATTTGTAAAATTTAAAACATAAAATAGTATTACAATTTTTTTAATTAAATAATTATTAATAAATTTCAATAAAATAAATTCTGGTTAAATACACAACACTACTTTTTATTAATTTTCTGAAATTATCAGAGCTAAATATCAAAGACATATTTAATTGCTCTCATTTCGACACAACTGCAACCGTATATATTCATTCATTCATTTAATAACATTTCTCATTTCTAATTATTTAAATTCAAAGGGCTGTATTAACTTTTAAAGGTGAAAACCCAGCTGACTGAGAAGTAAACAAATACCAGGCTGCCAGGCTATCTCTAACACAACAGAGTTGGCCATTCTCGCTTATGAGTAATGAATCCTTGTCATATGCATCTCTCGGAGTCAGACTCCCAACTGAAACAGGGTGGGAAATAGGGATTTTTTTAAAACTAGACATTGGGTCAGCGACCCCCCCCCTGCCCTGGAATAAATGAACTGGTCCATGACCATTGACCAGGGCGCGGCGTCTGCTAAACTAAAGAAGTGGGTAATTAAAATAGTTGAGATAATGTCTGGACCCTGGTTACCCTAGAATTTCCTTAGTGGTCCTGTGGACCACTGCTCCCCCTCCGATTTAATTTTTAAACTGGTCATTTTCCCTGTGCCACCGCCTTATTTACAACGCTGAACTGAAGATTTCTGGACCGAGGGAATAACGCACACACGGAATAACGTATAATCGGAATAACGCATACAAACCGGAATAAGGCATACTGGGAATAAGGCATAAACGGAATAGCGCATAAACGGATTAACGCATAAACGGAATAACGTATAACCGGAATAACGCATAACCGGAATAACGTATAACCGGACTAACGCATAAACGGAATAACGCATAGCCGGAATAACGCATAGCCGGAATAACGTATAACCGGATTAACGCATAACCGGAATAACGTATAACCAGATTAACGCCTAACCGGAATAACGCATAACCGGAATAGCGCATAACCAGAATTACGCACAAACGGAATAACGCATAAACGGAAAAGCGCATAAACGGATTAACGCATAAACGGAATAACGCATAAACGGAATAGCGCATAACGGAATAACGTATAACCGGATTAACGCATAAACGGAATAACGCATAAACGGAATAACGCATAAACGGAATAACGCATAAACGGAATAACGTATAACCGGATTAACGTATAACCGGAATAATGTATAACGGATTAACGCATAAACGGAATAACGCATTGCCGGAATAACGCATAGCCGGAATAACGTATAACCGGATTAACGCATAAACGGAATAACGTATAACCGGATTAACGCATAACCGGAATAACGTATAACCGGATTAACGCCTAACCGGAATAACGTATAACAGGATTAAAGCATAAACGGAATAACGCAAAAACGGAAAAATGTATAACCGGATTAACGCATACACAGAATGGCGCATAAAGATTTATAGACGGTCCCCTATCATGGCTTCAGGAAGGTTCTGTTCGGATCTCGCCTGAGCTACGCTTTCATCGCTTCTCGCAGCGCTGTTACCGTACTATCGTTGTGTACTACGATGCGGCTACGGGCCTATTCAAGGCCTGAATATGAGGTTGCACAATATGCCTTTGGCATCGGTGCTAGGGTGTGAGCCCCCCCCTCAATAATAATAATAATAATAATAAAAATAATAATAATCGATGTGTAAATATCCAGTGGCGTAGCCAGAGGGGGAGGGGCGGCCCACCCTGGGCATCACGACGAAAGGGGCATCATTCTACCGTTTTCTACGGTCCGTAGAATGATGCCCCTTGGCCGTGATGCCCTAAAGTGCGGAAACCGTTTCAGTTTTTCACGGGCCAATTTTTGTCTAGACTTTAGACAACAAGACGACCCAAGGGCTGGGCTCGTAATAGTAGCCACATCGTACCGTACTTAACAGGCGTACAGAAAATTTGAGTGGATAGCCCTCGATGCGCTACCTTTAACTGTTTTAAAATTATTACCTTTTTACTTCTGTTATAATTACAATAGTGTGACACGAACGGAAAACGTGCGCATCTTTTAACAGTGGTAAAACTAAATACCCATTAAAAGAAGTACTGAAGATCAGAGTGAATAGCCTCTCGATGCCAAGCAAAAACTTAAAACCCTTAATCCTTACTTCAATAAATTTACTTACGTTATAATTGTAATATCTGGGCCCCTAGCTAGTACTTTCTTTCAAAATTCTTCTCGATTTGTGGAGAAATAACTTCTAATAATAAACACCACCTTAAGACAATTCTAAACATAACGTCGGTATTCACTTGCTTTTGCTTTTTAAAAATTACCCTCGCTTTCTTTGATTTTTGAAATAAGGGAGCGGGATTGAAAGCGTGAAACCCTTTTGGTAGACGGGTGACGGGAATTTAAAAGGCAATATTTAACCGTCCATTTAAATATATCGAGCAAACGTAAAACACAATTCACAATGCTTAACTTTACTAGTACAATTAAATCAAATGTTTAAACTTACTACTTTAATTCCCTTCTTTAACGAAAAATATCACCTGACCCCAATCGTCTCCCTTCAGTGACGAACGAAAAAAATTTTATACTGCCAAAGGCAGTTCTCTTTCACCACGCCACCACCACCACCACCGCCGCCGCCAACAAAAGGCCGGGTCAAAATAAGACCCACACCGTAGATGTTCATCATACGATGTGGCTAAAAATGGTATTAATAAGAATGGATTTATGGATAGGATAAAAGATATTTTGTCCGGGACAAATTTTCCCCGTCCTTGCATACTTGGTTGAGAAGATTCGTCTGCTAATATATATGCGCGCCCTGGTAACCGCTAATATTAGCAGGCGAATCTTCTCAACCAAGTGTGCGAGGATGGTACCAGAGGCTAAAGCTATGGCCCCATGTTCTTATTAGCTTAAATCCGTTCTTGGTATTACCATTCTCTAGACCAAAATGCACGCTTTGTGTGTGAAAGAGCTGGTACAGTTTCCTGGAACGTATGAGAGACGAACTGTCAGAACTGTACTGATTCGCGTATTTCACCATAGTCCCCTTTCGAGGTGTAGCTGCGGCCTCGGCGCTGCGCAATCGTAGCCCGCCCCGGCAGGAACTTTCGGGAAAACCAAATTTTTGTCATTCATTCACTGTTTGATTGACTATCAAGGGGTAATGGTGGGGGGGGGGGCATTAACAGCCGCAACCGCCCTGGGCACCAAAATCCCTGGCTACGCCTCTGTAAATATCATCAAAAGTATATAGATATAAAAACAAATGTACACTTCGTTGAAACAAGCCGTGGATTGGCTCATAAAGTAGCTTTAGTTCCAAAAATAACGTTTGGATCGCCAGCGATCACGTACTACTTTCTATAAGTCTATGACCTCAAGAAACTCTTCCCTGATTGGTATGTTCCTGTAGGCGGCTGAGCGGAGGCGGAGGGTAGTTTGCTACTCAGTTTACATGTCGTCTTAAGGCCCGTTCAGACGTCACTCTTTTTCTGGGCCTCCTCGCGTAAATGGTATGAATCCTCCTAGTCTGTAAACTATGCAACCTCAGCAAGATCAAATTTTCAAATCTAGCTATATAGCCAGCCATCTATCTATTTTAGCATTATAATTTAAATTAATTGTTCGTGATGATTTAAAGTTAAATAATTATATATTGCTAATGTATTTATTATTTAAGTAATTTTATTTAATTTAAATAGTAAATTTAATGATGGTAATTAAGGGTTCCACGAGAGGGTAGAATTTTTTTAAAAATTCAGTAATGTTTTCACCAGGGATAAAGGAAGAGCGTGAGGATATTTGTTTTCACGCTTAGAGGATAGGCAACTCCCTATCTCCGACGGCAGCTTATTCGATATATAATCTGTTCGAGCTTTGGTTGTCAGCACGCGCAAACCCAGATTTCTTTGTTGAAGCGGCTTAGTGGCGATCATTAACGTAGCTTTGTGCGTGCAGACAACAGACAAAGGAAATACTGATTTACATTATTTAAAACCTCGACATTTTAAATCCTGAAGATGAGTATTTTTTTGTCTGTCTGTTGTCTCGAAATATTTCTTTCGTATGTTGTCAGCACGCAGAACCAAAGCTGTAACACATTAAATATCGAATAAGCTGCCGTCCAAGATAGCTAGTTGCCTATCCTCTAAGCGTGAAAAAACATTCCTCGCGCGCTTCCTTTATCCAGGTTTTTACTTTTGCGCGTTTTAGAGGTTCTGCAAAATATAGCTCCGACCCTGGCTGGCTGGCTGAGCGTCCCTTCAACCCCATTTTTAATTCTAAAATTGTTTTAATCCAAAAAAGATAAATGCTTTTATGCATATAAAATTAACTTTTTTTGGCACAAAATTTAGCTAGCCTAGGCTTTAAACTTTTTATGGCCGGGGCCATCTTGTTAAACTTTGCACGATAATTTATAACGCTTCGATATATCTATCATTAAAATTTCAAGTCATTCGAATCAGCAAAACCGATTAAAACATATTTCCACATAGCAGCTGACTACAAATCAAAGAGTGACGTCATTTCGGAAGCACCCTATTGGCTATGCCGAGCAAAGAGAGATAAAAAAAATTCTTTTAACTTTTTTTCTCGCTTTCCAGAGATCAACAATGAGAAAATTTTGGCCGTGAACAGTAAATTTTCTAGAGGCTAGTGAAGTAAGAAAATCTGATGAGCTCAGCGTAGCGAGAAAAAGAGGGTCGTCAGTGAACGGGCCTTAAAGCCAGAGAGGGAATTGTTAATGAAGTGCAATTTTTGTATTTATATCTATAGACTTTTGATATCATGTACAAAAAATGTACAAAGGATTAGTATAGACTAAATAGGAAGATGGACTGCAATAACGGGTGTAGTCAATTCTCGCGTCCTTCTCGAACTAGCTTTCTCTAGCCTTACGGAGTATAGGAAAAGTCGTACTTATGGAACACATAAACTTATGGTAACATGGATGCGCGTGAAATACATTCGACGTTTTATAGGATGTGCAACTCCCTATAGCGCAAGGAGAATAATGAAACATGTTGATTATCTCTTTGTCGAAACTAGCTCCACCTGGCTACTAGTTTATTATTTTGGAAGTTAGGGGGTTACTGCATGGTAGCAAGGACTAGTTTAAATAACATTCTCATTTCCCAGACTGTTGGAAGAGCTTGCGTGAATGGAATATTGCATACCTGTAAGCAAATACAATAAAACTTAAAAAATATCATAGGGGGGCGTGTCATCGGTTTTAAGTGATAAGAGAATCTTAGGAGGTCGCGCGTTTTGGCACGTAGAGGTTAGTTCGGCGAGAGCGTCCGTGATGAATAGCTGTATTAACTCTTAGTGGCGTACGACTTTAAATAAACTATTATTTTTAAACTTTTAGAATGTTGCCCTGACTTTATAAATTTATCCTGACACACGAACGAAAAACGATAGCTAACACACCTTTGTTGCAGACGTAAGCACCTGTCTACCCAACCCAAAGCCTTAAAAATAGACTCGATAGATTTTTCTTCCGATTTATTTATAAAATACTCGCAGAAGTCGAAGTAAAAGATATAAAATACACACATTTTTTAAAATTATTAGAATGTTAAATTCTTAGGGATCGCCAAATAGCCTTTGGACGCCATTAAGTGGTTGACGACAAAAAGGGCACCTTCTATCTCTGTAAGCTATGTTAGATATGATGCGGTTTCCACAAGGCATGCATGCTTGAAAGTGACCACAATTTAGAAAGCAACAGTTTTGAGGTCCGTCAAAACATAACTGGCACGTCTTGATTTTATCACTCACTCCTTGGGACGTCGTAGAACCTTGACTAATCGGTCTCGTATTTCTATAATGATGATCTAAATTGTCCTCTTCTGATGAACTTGAGAGAATAACAGCTGTGGAGTCATTGGAAACAGAGGTTGATGGTCCCAAAGCGCCAGAGGTTGATGGTCCAAAAAAGCCAGAAGTTGTTGGTCCAAAAGAGCCAGATGATGATGGTCTGAAAGCTCCACTTATTGAGGGCAGATCACTATCGCTATCGCTATCTTCACTACTCCATTGTAGTACATTTCTGTGTGACCTGTTGCCATCCTGATTGGCGAGGACGTTTCCGACACCATAAGCGTGATCAATTAAAGCATTGCTTTCGGTCAACCTGTTTGCTTCGCCCTCGTCGTTGGTGGGAGTAGGATCAGCCACTTCGTTGGCGGGGGGAGCACGATCAGCCAGTTCGTTGGCGGGGGGAGTAGGATCAGCCACTTCGTTGGCGGGGGGAGCACGATCAGCCACTTCGTTGGCGGGGGGAGCACGATCAGCCACTTCGTTGGCGGGGGGAGCACGATCAGCCAGTTCGTTGGCGGGGGGAGTAGGATCAGCCACTTCGTTTTCGGGGGGAGCACGATCAGCCAGTTCGTTGGCGGAGGGAGCACGATCAGCCAGTTCGTTGGCGGCGGGAGCACGATCAGCCAGTTCGTTGGCGGGGGGAGTAGGATCAGCCAGTTCGTTGGCGGGGGGAGTAGGATCAGCCAGTTCGTTGGCGGGGGGAGCACGATCAGCCAGTTCGTTGGCGGGGAGAGCACGATCAGCCAGTTCGTTGGCGAGGTCCGGATCAACGTTGTCGTTGGCGAGGTCCGGATCAACGTTGTCGTTCGCAGGATTGAGATAATCGTCTCCGTTGCCTGCAAGTGCGGCGGGTTCTGGTTGCGCGACGCGAGGTGGTAAAGCTGGTCTGTTAAATTCAGGGGTTAAATGTGCCACTCTTGACAGAAATGCTGGAACTGTGAAAAATCCAGAAGCTAAATGTTGAGTAGCCCTAACTAAGTTCCTGTTATTTGTCAAGTAGACGTGATTAGGAGCACGTCTGATGTTATTGACATCTCCAAATATTGCCCGAATGTCACTCGCTTGGGAAAATTCCACCTCCATTAGCTTTTCTAAATGAAAATTTTTTTAATATTTGCGCTGTGGAAATAACATCAATTTCAATCGTGTAATCGTACTTAGAAATATCCATATGTTTGGATGGGCTGTTTTAATTTTATTTTTCAATACATTATGAAATGATTCAACGTGATTGTTTGTTCGACGCTGATTTCCATGAACAGAAACTCGTTCGGGACCTATGGTCTGGTACCACGTTGTAACAACATACTCCCTAAGTTCGATCAAAGGGTGCAACGCTTGGTTCTCATTAACCAATTCATTTATTTCTTGAGTGAAAAACGTTATGGCTTCTTCGAATTTGTTTGGCGGTAGTAGCGCCATGCCCATAATCATCCTGATAATCTTTTTAACTCTTGGATTTTCCCTATAGAACCTTGTAAGACCAAACCTGGTAGAATTTCTCCATATAGCCTATCACAGTTAAATTTCACGTTACAATTATTAGTTAAACGGCGTGGTTGATATCTACTGGTGAATGGATACACACCTGACAATAATGAAAAAAACACCCAGATATTCGGACAGTCCTGGGAAATACATTTTGAATGGCATTCATAAGTGCCATCTCGAAATCGCTTATAGCCAGTTGTGGCAAGAGATCAGGGAATTTTTCGCGTACTCCCTGAAAGGTGGCTTCGTAAGCTATTGTGTTCTTTAGGGTCATCAGAGCGTAAGCAACTGGGAACACCTAAAGTTGATTTTCATAGTATATTATCTTTTTTGACCAAACACATTTCAAGCAATACAAAATCTATTTTTGAAAATGTATCTAATTTTTTGTGCTGTCTAACCCCGTTCACATGTTCAAGGCAAATTACATTAACCTGGCTAATTTTTAGCCTGTATTTAAAGCTATATACCATCTGGTTAAATTATAAGTTAATACGCCAATGACATTTAATAATGTTTTCATGCAGTATAAATTATAAAAACCCTAAAATTAACACATTACCTAAATTAATATTAGGCGTTGTTCTTTTACGAGCTTTCATTAGAGCAGATTCTATGTCACCGAATCCAACGTGACCCCTAACATTTGGATACCTAAATGTTTTAGATATATAGTTTACAAACCACATATTATTATAATTGATTTTGAAATAACACATTACCTTTGGAGAACATCATCGAAAATTTGTCTAAGCTTAGTATTCGTTTCCATAGCAAACCTTTTGCATTCAGCTTCAAATTTTCGAATTCCAATTTCTAAACTATCATTAAAATGATTTGTGTGTGGTTTAGTGACTGTAAACACCCGATTCGCGTTATCTAGCACACCACGACCACCACATTGAGGTGAACGAACACAAATATAATAGTGAGTTTGACCTCTCGCTGAATTTTTACGATACAAAAAGTCTTGAAATATTAAATTTTGGGACCCAATTCGACTTCCCTCTATAAATTCCATATCTGTCGCGTTTTAAAAGATGGATAAAGGCGTGAGCGAAAGTAGCTGGTGCAGTTTTACTCCTAGCACAGAATGAGTTTTGTAGAAATACGCGGGAAAACGTAGTGAAAAACGTAGTGCCGAGCGTCCGCGTCTGTCTCTCTCTCTTTCTGCTCTCAACCACGGCCAACTTAGATCTTCTCCTCCGTCGCCTGTCCAGGCGGTGTAGGAGATGATCTAAGTTGGCCGTGTCTCAACTTAAGCAAACGCGCGGCACTACGTTTTTCCGCGTATTTCTACAAACATGTGAACCGACTCTCCGCCAGGCAGAGGTAACTACGTCATCAAAACTTTCTAGTCGAAAAGGGGGTTGGAAGCGAACTTGGAAAAAGGGGGTCGTATGTCGAATATGATGCTCCCAGCATAGCCGCCTTTAATAAAACAAGATGGCCCCGGCCATATTAACGTTTTGCCTTGGCTAGCTAAATTTATTGTAAGGTGACCCCGGCATATATACTTTACGGTTATTTTTTTTCTTTTAAATATCAAATATCATTCCAATTATGAATAAAAATAATCTAGCTTTATTTTGGGTTATAGATTATGAAACAAGTAAATAATCAACTTCTGTCCTATGAACTGGAACAATTTTCTTGATATTTTTGTTGCAAACCTAATATTTGTGGGATAATTGATGCGTTTGGGTACTATAATTATTCATTGATTGCACGCTATTAGCAATATGCAACAAGCGCTTAGAATTAGCCCCGAGTCATGTTCTCTTGAAACTTGACGCAATAGAAATGAAGTAATTTGCATAAGCCCTAAAGAACAACGCTAGACGGGACACGGAAACGGATGGTGGAGATAAAGAACAGAGAAAATCGTACTGAATAGAAGGCAGGTCCGATATATATTACCGCCAAAAACAACCTCATTCCTTTTTGTTTATGACGTACTAAGCGTTAATTAAACAGAGAAGCTGGAACCGAAAAAACTTACAAAAATCTCATAATATTTGTGCCAAAAAAGTTAATTTAAAAACAATTTTATATATTTTAATTTAGTATAAAACAATTTTAGAACTAAAAATGGGGTTGAAGGGAGGCCCAGCTTGCCAGCTAGGGTCGGACCAATACTTTTCCGAACCTCTAAAACGCGCGAAAGTAAAAACTTAGTAAGGAAATAATTTATAAATAAAAATGTGGTTGAAGGGACGCCCAGCCTGCCAGGCAGGGTCGGACCAATACTTTTCCGAACCTCTAAAACTCGCGAAAGTAAAAACTTAGTGAGGAAATTTTTCTCAGGCTTACAGGATTGGCAACTCCCTATGTTCGACGGCAGCTTATTCAATATAAAATTTGTTCTAGCTTTGGTTCTCAGCACGACCCTGGTTCCTATACTGGAGTGATTTTGCGGTAATCTATAACCTAGTTTTAAGCGTGCTGACAACACACGACAGAAATATTTCGAGACAAAAGACGAAAAAATACTGATATTTAGGATTTAAAATCTCGACGTTTTAAATCGGAATGAAAGAACTTTGACTGGTAGATGGGCCCTGATTAGTAGGAGATTTGAACACCAACTGCCTCTCTAGTAGAGGACTGCAAAGGCTTTGGGAAAACTCCAACTCCATAGAAAGCCAAGGGACTCCCTCATTTTTGGTCGGAGTTGGAGTTGGGTAAAATAAACCATTTGGCTTTGGGTGGCTTTGGGAATATTATCTCTGAAAGGGAACGGAGTCGGAAGGGAGTGGAAATATTTCGAAAACTTCTACGGGAGTCGGTCGGGACTGGATTATTGTTGAATTCAGATTCCGCGCCAAGAACGAAAAAAAGATTCACTAGTGCCACCGTCCGGAGAAAACGCGAAGCTTGATCTAGGGGGAAAAAATGGCAGGCCTGAGGCCTGTAGTAGCATCAGCGGGAGTGTATGTGACGTTTAAACTTATAATTCAGTGCCAAATGAAAATTAGTACTCGAAATTTCTTGCAATGAATGAACCACAATTTTCAGAAGAGAATATTTTCAAAAATGGTAAGTGTTGAAAACCTAATCACCCTAATATTAACCAGATTAGTTATGTAAACTCTTAAGCCTTGGTCATAACATGAGTATAAAAATTGATAATACTGTTTTGTTTTGTTTAGTACCTGTTGCTCTCTCTCTTGTCAAAATTGCTACGAGTATTACACATATTTTCCAAAAGATCCTACTGAAAAAATTCAAAAACCTCTTCAGTTAAACTTTAATTGAAATGAATTCACACAGTATGGAATTACAAACGAAAAAAAAAAACACTTGTTGCTTTAAAAAAAGTCTAATTTAAAAGTACCGAAGATTGGCTTTGAAGTCAACCCTTCTTATCCATTCTTGGGGTGTTCCCCTGACGGTCTAGTCAACGATAATTTGGTCGAAATGAAGTGTCCAGTCATTGGTGAAAAAGGAAACTTAGAAACAGTCCTCAAGAAAACTCCTTACGTAATCAAGAAGGACGGAACATTTTCTTTGAAACCCTAACAAATGTATTATGGGCAAGTGCAACTTAGTTTGGCCCCTTTAGGACTTCAAAGTTGTCATTTTGGAATTTATTCCAAACTGGAAGATGACTGTTTTGTTATTGATGTGCCTAAAGACCAAAAATTTACTAACAATCTTTTACCAAGATTATAAATTACTTATTTTAAAAGGTTTTTTTGCTTATTTTAATTACTACATTCCAAATTATTCGAAATGGAATAAAAAGGACGGAATGTAATGGCGCAAATAAGGCTGAAGAGATATTTTTAAGTTCCTTAAAATGTGATAGAATCTTTTAAATTTATTAAATAAAATTGTTTTACAAAATGTCAGGAGTCTTGGTTCATTTTTTATTTGCATTTTTTTTCACGGGTTTTAACAAGCTTGGGAACTGCGTAAGAGTTAATTTAAAATGATTTGAGGTCTGAACTTTACTTATTCCAAACAAAGCTGATAGAGCGGTGAATGAAATCAAATGCCAAATTTTAGTTTCATGAGTGTCAAAAATACCCTATCTCGAGACTCGTACTTTCCCCCATTCTAGGCCCTCTCTACCTTATTTGTCCATGAAAAAGGGGTATGAACTTACTTTTAATATTTTTAATGATCGCATCAAATAGACCAGTACTTTGTAATCCTGTTAATGAAATTATAGAGGTGACATTCAATATTCCATTAGAAGCATTAACATAACATGTATGATTTTCCAAGGTGTTGACCATAATGCATTTACAGGGTTGCCACGGAATATTCAAAACCAAATTCCCTGACCTTTTTCTGAGATTTTCCCTGACCTTTTAGGCCGAAAGTGTAAATGTTTACAGCACGTTTTAAGTGCTTATAATTAAATAAAGTCTCTACATTTAAGTTTTCCAATGTATTTTTCACACCAAAACGATTAAGAAACATTTTAACTATAAATAACAGTCTGGTAGATTTCTTTAGAGAGCATTAACTTTAGAAAAACAATTCTAGACATTTTTTAGGATTGCTCTAGAGTTTTCTGTGTTAAGAGAGGATGAGAAACTTTCATTACTCTTTCAATAAAGACTTATCGCCAGAAATTTTACCTACTAAAATAAAATTCCCTGACTTTTCCCTGACCTTTTTGGCCCATTTTCAAATTCCCTGACTTTTCCAGGTTTTCTAGGTTCTCCCTGACCCGTGGCAACCCTGATTTATCATTGGGGTTTGGAGTGGTGCATTTGTCGGTCGTAGTTTCCTCGGTAGTTTGTTGAACCGCATCAATCCCCAATCTTTCAGCTAGAATTTCTGGGTCTGCTGGTCCATTTATTTCAGCTGTTTCACTTGCATGCAAAGTTGGAGATTGTGAGAGCTGATTCCTTTTTTTCAGTCTTTCCAATCTCCCATTAGCCTTGAACTTTTGTTGATCATGTTTCCTTAACGGGAGTTTTTTGGAAGGAACAGCCAAGGGAACAGCCTGGGAGGGTAACTTAACTTATCTACAATAATAACTCTTATTATAATTGGTTTTAAATTAATATTATACGCTTAAAACATACCTGAATGTTCATATTTCGGTTGAAGGCGGTAATCCTCTAATTTAAAATGAAGGGAGCAGACAACCATGGACTTGGTGTGTGGCTTACCCATTTTTAAAGCTATATCCCATTGTTTCGACAATTTAACGTCGCGTGGAAATTTACACCCATACACGCTGCAGTATTTAACCATTGTTTAATTACGTTTAAATAAACAGCATAACTGACAAAAACTAGCCAAATTATCGTTGAGCAGATAGTTGAGTTGTTGATTTAATTTTATAATTATCTTTGAGCAATTCAATTTAATTAACTTTAATTAAACCATGAGTATGTTGATTGCGTTTGTCATTAATCATGGTATCGCCGGGATTAAGTTACATTTAAACACCTGATTAAACTATCTAATCATCGATCATCCGTTAAGCCTTGGACCTTGCAATAGGAGCCTGGAGGCAGAGAGACAACAAACTAATATTTATGACATCTCATGTTGCCCTCTATTTGGATCTTTCAGCAACTATCGTTAAATTTATTACTTAAAAAATATAATTTTTTTTAAATATAATAATCATATTAGCTAATTATAATTATCTAACTTTAAATGAGTATGTTTCATTGATATAAATTACATTGCAAAAAATAATTTGGCGGGCGCTACGCAAGCCTCCGGAAAATTCTCTCTACTCTCTCTCCTCTCCCACTTACAAAATCCAGTTGCAGCTGGTTGGCGCGCGCCGGGAAGGGGAGGGTGGGTGGGTAGGGATCCACATCCTTCTACCCGCTCGCTTCTACCTCTCTCTACTCTACAGTCTAACTTAACTCGGGTTTTGTACTAAGCGAGCGTGGGTCAGTTGGTTGAGTCACGGATTCAGGCGCCTTCACTGGCGTCTAGTATGGATCGGCACATCGCAGGTTCGAGGCCCCGCACCGACGGAAAAATAATTTCAATTGAAATAAAATACGTTACGCCACCTATGAGGCGTAACGTGAACTTCGGGTGAATTTTCAGTTAAAAATCGCGGGAATTTCAAAATATTTATGACGAAACTCCTCAGGTCACAGCAAAAAAAAGCCAGCCAGCCAGCCAGCAGCGGTCAGAACAATAGTTTTCCAGCTCTAAAGAGCGGCAAAACTAAAAAGCGGGAAAGCTCGCGTCCCAGCGCAGCGCCTTCGATACGTTTTCCCGCGTATTTCTACAAAACTCATTCTGTGCTAGGAGTAAAACTGCACCAGCTACTTTCGCTCACGCCTTTATCCATCTTTTAAAACGCGACAGATATGGAATTTATAGAGGGAAGTCGAATTGGGTCCCAAAATTTAATATTTCAAGACTTTTTGTATCGTAAAAATTCAGCGAGAGGTCAAACTCACTATTATATTTGTGTTCGTTCACCTCAATGTGGTGGTCGTGGTGTGCTAGATAACGCGAATCGGGTGTTTACAGTCACTAAACCACACACAAATCATTTTAATGATAGTTTAGAAATTGGAATTCGAAAATTTGAAGCTGAATGCAAAAGGTTTGCTATGGAAACGAATACTAAGCTTAGACAAATTTTCGATGATGTTCTCCAAAGGTAATGTGTTATTTCAAAATCAATTATAATAATATGTGGTTTGTAAACTATATATCTAAAACATTTAGGTATCCAAATGTTAGGGGTCACGTTGGATTCGGTGACATAGAATCTGCTCTAATGAAAGCTCGTAAAAGAACAACGCCTAATATTCCTAGATCAATAGACGAGCTAGTGCAAAATTTGCAAACTAGAGACCAGTTTTCAAAAACAATTGATGGTCAACAGTTTTTTGACAGTTTCCTCAGTCCAGCTGGAGGAGGAGAAATTTTGATATTTGTTACGCCCGAGTTTACAAATCAGATGATGAGGAGAGTCACGGAAATTCATGTGGACGCAACTTTTTTTGTGGTTCCCAGGCTTTTCAAGCAGCTTCTAACCATTCACGTGGAAGCATTTGGACATGTGTGTATTATACAAATTATATTGCCTCTAAGCCTAATTTTAATTGAAAACTTTTAACAAACCCAGGTAATGTGTTAATTTTAGGGTTTTTATAATTTATACTGCATGAAAACATTATTAAATGTCATTGGCGTAATATTAGAAGGCGAATCTTCTCAACCAAGTATGCTAGGACGGGGGCAATTTGTCCCGGACAAAATATCTATTGTCCTATCCTTGAATCCATTCTTGGTAATACCATTTTAGCCACATCGTATGATGAATATCTACGATGTGGGTAGTTTGACCCGGCCTGTTGTTGGCGGTGGCGGTGGTGGCGTCGTGAAAGAGAACTGCCTTAAAGGTGGGTTTCCAAACGCGCTTGAACAGCTAAAAGATTGAGCTCAAGCTTGAAAATTTCAAGTTTACGCTTAAGCTCCAGGTCGGTACCATTTCCAAACTCGCTTTTTAAGTAGCTTGCGATTGAAAAGTAGCCCGCTTGCGCTTGAAAATCGCGTCAAGCTTATATCTGTCGTGAGTAGATATTTGCTTGAGCTTAGACAGTTCAAGCTTGACGTCATAGACGTTTTGGCCAATGAGGATCAAATTTCATATGGCCAAGGCCCAAGTTTTTATAAATTCGGACTCGGAGTCTCGGATTGAGAAAGTCAAATCAAATAAAGATGCGAATTGAAAGAATTAATTAAAAAGTAAGCAGGGAAATAAAGAAAAGGGGGTGGTGAAAGAAATATTTATCTAGTTATAAATAAGCCAGCAATTTGGCATAGACGAAGGAAATATAGATACTGTGGAATGCCACTGCAAATTTATTGCAACTGAAATGAAATTCTCAAGTAGGTTCAATATAGTTTTATCAAGGTATTTTGCTATTCAAATAGCCTTTGAAAGTTTGAGGACACGTGTAAATCTATGTGTTTATTTTTGTTTGGCTTGAACTTTGAAATTAGTTGATAATACAACTGAATTAGCAACAAATTCCGTTTAATAAGCAAACGTCGTTTCCGCTGGTTGATAATCGCCATTTCGATTTCAGAATTTTTTGAACTGCTACGCGAGCTAAGCAGCTATTTTTAGATTCTTTGGAAACAGGTAACGCTTGTGCTCATACTTATGCTACGGCGCAAGATGGCGCTAGTTATAGGAGCGCTTGAGACGCGCGGATTTTGAAACGCTCAAGCTCAATCTTTTTGACTTTCAAGCGCGTTTGGAAACCCGCCTTTAGGCAGTATAAAATATTTCGTTCGTCATTGAAGGGAGAGAATTGGGGTGAGGTGATATTTTTTGGTCATGTATTTTAAAAGGAAGGGAATTATGATAGTAAGTTTAAGCATTGGATTTATTTGTACTAGTAAAATTAAGCATTGTGAATTGTGTTTTACGTTTGCTCGATATATTTGAAGCGAGAGAGAGGATTATGGTATTGCCTTAATTTCAATGGACGGTTTAATACTCCCTTTAAAATTCTTGTCACCCGTCGACAAAAAGTGTTTCACGCTTTCAATCCCGCTCCCTTATTTCAAAATTCAAAGAAACCGAGGGTAATTTTTAAAAGGCAAGTAAATACCGACGTTAAATTTAGAACGATCTTAAGGTGGTGTTTATTATTAGAAGTTAGGTGTATTTTTCCACAAATCGAGAAGACTTAAAAGAAAGTACTAGCTTGGGGCCTCAAATGTTACAATTATAACGTGTATTTCTCCATAAACCGAGAAGAATTTTAAAAGAAAGTACTAGCTTGGGGGCACAGATATTGCAACGCAAGTAAATTTATTGAAGTAAGGGTTTTAGTTTTTTGCTAGGGCATCGAGGGGCTATTCAATCAGATCTTCGGAACTTCTTTTAATGGTTATTTCGTTTTACCACTGTTAAAGGATGCGCATCGTGGGGATACTTACTCACCTTTTCCGTTCGTGTCACACTATTTTAATTATAACAGAAGTAAAAAAGTAGTAATTTTAAAACAGTTAATGGTGGTGCATCGAGGGGCTATTCACTCAAATTTTCTGTACGCCTGTTAGGTACGGTTAGATGTGGTTACTATTGGGTCGTCTTGTTGTCTAAAGTCTAGACAAAAATTATCGCGTGAAAAGCTGAAACGGCTTCCGCAGTTTAGGGCATCACGGCGAAGGGGGCATCATTCTACGGACCGTAGAATACGGTAGAATGATGCCCCTTTCGCCGTGATGCCCGGGGCGGGCCGCCCCTCCGCCCCCCTCTGGCTACGCCACTGAGAAATTTATTTGGGATACCGAACAGCAACAGGCGTTCGAAAAGATCAAGGAAGAAATTTGTAAGGCTCATCCTCTAGCTTCCTTTAGAAGGGATTCCCCGTGCATTTTAACTACAGATGCTAGTGATGCAGGTTATGTGCCCTTCTTTCCCAAATTTAAGATAATGTTGAAGTTCCCAAAGCTTACGCTAGTACAGGACTAAAAGACGCTGAAACTAGGTACTCTACTAGCGAGAAAGAGTGTTTAGTCATTTGTTGGGCGGATAAGAAGTTTAGGCCCTTTCTAGAAGGTCGAAAATTCATTGTCCTTACTGACCATCAGGCTTTACAGTGGTTATTTAATATCAGAGAACCAAATTCCTTCAAACATTTGATTTTACAATTAAGCATAAGAAAGGAGAAGAAAATTTAGTAGCTGACGCTTTATCGAGAGCTCCGATAAACGTCTTAAGCATAAACTTTAGCTCCTCTACTTCAAATTCTACTAGTAGTAGTACAAGTTCAAATACTACCAGTAGTAGTTCATCAACTTCCTCTAGTGATTCTGTTGAAGGTCTGATACGTCCCCCAGGTCCTAGAGCCTTATATTCTGTATTTACATTGGAAGACGCCAGATAATCACAAAGGGAAGACCCTTTCGCTTCCCCTATAATCAATTCCTTGCAAGGGCCTAACCCAGTTAGGCATAAAATGTTCGAACTTAAAAATAATCTTCTATATAGAAGACCTTATAGGAGAATTTATTTACCTCCCCGCTTAAGGCTAGAGGCCATGCGGCTATTACATGACCACCCTTTATCAGCTCACAGGGGCAAAGATAAGACCCTAAGTAAAGTGACCTTTAGATATTGGTTGCCAACCATAGTTAGTGATGTCCAGGACTATGTTAGAGGATGCACCTTATGCCAACAATTTAAGGCTAGGAGCAGGAAAAAGCCAGGGCTAATGCAACCCTCTGAGATAACAAGTCCTTGGGACCAAATTAGTGTCGATATTATGGGACCTTTTCCCCAAAGTAGACACCACTATAAGTATTTAATAGTCTTTGTAGACTACATGACAAAATTCGTGGAGATGATACCACTTAAAACTATTACAGCTAAGACTTGTGTCCAAGCTTTTAAGTTTATTATTTCTAGGTGGGGAGCTCCTAAAGCTATTCTTAGTGATAGAGGGGTACAATTCACTTCAAAACTTTGGCTGCAAACGTGCAGAGCTTTTAGAATTAATCCAAAGTTTACCACCCCCTACACACTTAAGGGAAATCCCACCGAACGAGTAAATAGAGTAGTAGGCAAACTCATATCATTCTATAGGGAATCATCATGATAGATGGGATGAATCCCTAGACCTTCTTCAATTTGCTATAAATTCTGCACCCCATGAAACCACGGGCAAATCGCCTTCCTTTTTGAATTTAGGGCGGGAGCCACGTCTCCCTTGGGATTTAGAAATTGAAGAACCCATTTAGGACCCTGATGACCCTGGTCGTACTAAGGCTTTAAAAGTTCTTAAGGAACAATTAGAATTCATTAATGAATTATCTAAATTAGCTAAGGCTCATGAAAACCATTTTCAGGGTTAGTTGCTTCGGCAAGTGGGTTGTTACACACTACTTAGCTTACCAAAAGTTCTGCTTACCAAAAGTGGCCCACTTGGCACTCGCATCCAAGTTGCCGTCCGGGCTTCAGTCGAGCAGACCGGACTTCTCACCCATTTAAAGTTTGAGACCAAGGCCTCTAATCATTCGCTTTACCGGATGAGACTGCATTCTTCGAGTGCCAGATATACTGAGGGAAACTTCGGAGGGAACCAGCTACTAGATGTTTCGATTAGTCAGATCTTTCGCCCCTATACCCAGGTCTGACGATCGATTTGCAGGTCAGAATCGCTGCGGACCTCCATCAGAGTTTCTGGCTTCGTCCTGCCCAGGCATAGTTCACCATCTTTCGGGTCCCAACGTGTACGCTCTTGCTCCGCCCCGTCGACGAAGTGATCGGGACGGGCCCTTGGTGCGCCCACGAACGCAAGGCTCGCGGGATCCCAAGGCAACCGGCCGAACCGGTCTTCACTTTCATTTCGCCTTTGGGCCTATTCAAGACCCAATGACTCGCGCACATGTTAGACTCCTTGGTCCGTGTTTCATGACGAATTTGAAGTTCTCTTTGGTAGGAAGGGCAATTATTATCAGTGCTACAATGGGCTGTGGAGTGATTCGTGTTAAATTTGGAATTGGAGTGCGTACAGTTGATACATTGTTTCTTGGTCGTTGAGGTGCAGTCCTTGAAATCGTGGTTCCCAGCGCACCCGGTGCATGACGGCTCAGGGGCAGTGCACACCGTTTGTATGTGGCCTAGGCGAGCACAGCGGAAGCAGCGCGGAATATTGACGTGTTCGGTAATCCTGCAGTTGGTCCAGCCAACTCGAACCTTTCCGAGAGAGGTAAAGGTCTTGAAAATTGCCGGTGTAAGTTCCACGACCCAATTGCTGGTGTCACTACGCCCGCAGAGAGCGTATTTATCGACAATGTCAGTCTTAGTGCACTGGAGATGATTTTGGTCTATGAGAGTGGAAACAAGGTCGTCCTTATCGACGTCCTTGTCCACTCCAATTATCAGAACTCGAAGAAGAGCTTGTCGGGGTGAAGTTACTTTGGTGCATGATTGAAGATTGGCGTTGGTAGAAAGCTCAGTTCGCAAAGCTGCCGCTTCCGTCTTAGATTGGCAAGTTATGACAAGTCCATTGTTGCGACAGTGCCGCACTCTTTCAATCCCAATCATCAGTTGTGCAATATTAACCGAGCTCTTGAGTTTTTGTTCCAGAATTTGAGATGTGTCATTTGACGCAGAACCAGAGGGATATAAGAGAACAACCCTGTCATTATCAGGTTTCGGAAGCGCAGCTGGAGGTGGCGCTAGTCGATTGAATGGTTTAGATGCCGTTACTCGACTCGAGGGAGGTATGGGGGGTTGTAAGATGTTTGAGTACGTAATAAGCGGTGTGGGAATACGAGAAAGACCAGATGGAATTCTAGCGCCAGAAGTAGACGCAGAGGTCGCTAGGAGAAATAGATGTCTTAATTTTGACTGAAGTTTGTCGATGGTACAATCCTTTTCTTTTAACACACCCATCAATTCAGCGTTCTTTTGATGAGCCTTAAAAAGTTCATTCTCAAGTTCTGAAAATATTTCTCTTAACCCTAGTGGGTTCGAAATTTTCCTGTTTTTGTCCAGCAAAATTGCCTCTAAAGCCTGGAAAAGTTGCTTCTCGAACGAGGCCCTGTATGCTGGTATGGAACAGTCAGCGTCCTCGGTTTCTTGTTGATCAGAGGGTTTATTTTGTGCAGCATTAGGTACCTCGTCGCATATTTTAGTTTGCGGCTCCTCAACACGCAGTGCAGAGGAGTTGTTGAGTGCTGTTTGTGCAAGAGAAATTCTATCCTTGGGAGCGGGGGAACGTCGCAAATTACGATTTGGCTGAAATAAACCATTCTCGTCTGGCTCTTTATTAGCGTCCATTGTAATTCTCTTGGATGTAACCATAATGAAGTTAAGGGGAGAAAAAAACGGTCTTACCCTACAGTAGCCGCCAAATTAACCCACGCAACGGCACGGATGGGCCAAGCCGGTAGGTGTAAAGCCTGCTCTTTGACTCAAGACCACATCCAGCACTACCATTCCCTGGGCCTCCAACCCGCTGGGCGAACCAAACAACCGGTTAATTCCGGTTCCGGTGAGTTCTTACCGGGGTTCTCTTCCCAGGTTCCGGTAGCTCCACCCGCATTCCCAAGTAAGGCGATCCTTCGAAAGGCCTAAGGATTACCGGGTACGGGAAATAGCAAGGCAATGCCGGAACCCTAAAAAACCACCCCTTTTGGTGGACACGGGACACCCGCACTGCCAAGACCCCTGGGCGCCACCGGTTGCCCTTCAACCGGTAACATGCGCGCTGAGAGATCTCGGCCAGAAAGGATTTCGGATATCATCCTAACCGACCTCCCGTGCCACCTAGCCTGAGCGGCCCCCCGCACAAGGGCCAAAAACCAACCCCACGATGACCAACCGGCATGGGTAGCCCTGCAGGCAACGCTCACCGTGCCCATAGAAGACCACCATGAAGGAAAGGTAAGTATGGGAAAGGGTTGGGATGGGATGGTGACACTAGCCGGCATACCCGAGACGGATCGACGGAAAGAAGACCGGCGCCCCTCCACCACGACAAGGTGGTGACCGCGGAGGGGAGTAGATAGGGACAGTGGGAATCTCGTTAATCCATTCATGCGCTTCACTAATTAGATGACGAGGCATTTGGCTATTGAAACTATTTATTATCATTGAGATTGTAATGAGTACAAAGGTTGATGCGGTCAGCTCGGCTATATAGTAGAAATTAAACAAAGACCGAAGCTGACCGCATCAAAAGAAACCACACAGTAAAATAAGCATTGAGCTTTAAATTAATAAATGAATTAAATAAAACAGATGTGGTGTTTACAGGTTCTACCTGGTTACACGCCAGAGCCCCCTTAACAAAAAATATAAGAAATATAAAAAAGACACGCGTAGCCGGGGTTGACGACTTGGCCTCAGAAAAAGATACATTAAAAAAATCAGAGAATGTGTGAAATGATATGTATAAGTTTAACCATGGATGTCTCAAGAGCGACCAGCAGTGATAGAATAAACGGCCTTCATAAAATTTTGATAGATATAAACCCCTTGTTCAAGAACTATTTTAACGCACGTGAGTTCAAAGCCTTTGCCTAGATTGAATAGTTGACAAAAATCATCGTTTTCCTTACAATAGAGACCGCGGGCAGACATAATGAACGCGAAAAAATGCACTGACTTGTTAGGATATAGGGAATTGATTTTTTTGCAGAAACAGTGGAGTATTGTACACGGCCCTTTTCTTTTGGTGAGTTACACTTAGAGACTGCGGGGTTTCCCAAGGGACACCGACATCGCATACTAGAAACGATTCGGGGGTTATAACGAGTAGGTCAGGTTTAAAAATGTGTTCATGGTTGAGGGCATCACTCTGAGTGAGGCGGGGTTCCTTTATGACTGTGTACTTGGTTTTGGAAATGCTCATATAGACGAAGTTTAAGAGTTTATTGTGACCAATGGTATAGTTAGGCTTCGATATGGGACAGGCCTGTAAAATGTGGGACAGCAATTCGATGCGGCCGCAGCCAGATCGACAAGTGCGGTCGCCGCGATTACACTCTAAGAAAAAAGCGTTCAATGGGTATTCAAAGTTGAACGCAATCGTTCATTTTTGAGCAGTTTGGAAATATCAAGCGTTCAATCGCGAAAGGTGTGCAGAATCATCCGAGATGATATTGAAGGTGTTCAATACTGCCACTTTGCCTAATAGTTCGTACCCCTTTGCGTTTTTACCCCGAAAAAAGAGTTTGCCCTTTTTCCATTCCCATGCTCCACCCCCACCCTTTGAAAATATAAATAAAAAAGTCAACAACGTGGTCATTTCTTCCGCGCTCTTGAAACGGTACGGGTCGGACTCGGTACGGCATAGAATATTTTAGTGAAGAAAGAGCTGCGCTTCCTCAGTACTCACCACGACTTTGTGATTCTTATATCTGAATGATTATAAAGGTCAGTATATTTAAAGTAAATAACTTATTCAGTATATATTAACTTTTAAATACTTGTTTTTAGGCACCGTATAAAGTGAACATTTATTCTTCAGAAAGTTTACTTTCTTGTGAAGAATAAAGGCTGCTAAGTCTTAAGGTAAGCTAATTTTTGTGATTGATTTTAGAAATGAATTAGTAACAGGCTACAGTTAAACCTGAATTCCATAAATTAAGTATTTAAAGCAATGAGTATTTTATACAAAAATGTTTAAGATTTTAAGCCTGCTTTGAGAATAGAGTTTGCCCCCCCCCCATGCTTCTCCCTTGAAAATTAAACAAGATGGCCCCGGCCATATTAACGTTTTGCCTTGGCTAGCTAAATTTATTGTAAGGTGACCCCGGCCTATATACTTTACGGTTATTTTTTCTTTTAATTATCAAATATCATTCCAATTATGAACAAAAATAATCTAGCTTGATTTTGGGTTATAGATTATGAAACAAGTAAATAACCAACTTCTGTCCTATGAAATGGAACAATTTTCTTGATATTTTTGTTGCAAACCTAATATTTGTGGGATAATTGATGCGTTTGGGTACTAAAATTATTCATTGATTGCACGCTTATGCAATATGCAATATGCAACAAGCGCTTAGAATTAGCCCCGAGTCATGTTCTCTTGAAACTTGAAGCAATAGAAATGAAGTAATTTGCATAAGCCCTAAAGAACAACGCTAGACGGGACACGGAAACGGATGGTGGAGATAAAGATCCTTTTTGTTTATGATGTACTAAGCGTTAATTAATCAGAGAAGCTGGAACCGAAAAAACTTACAAAAATCTCATAATATTTGTGCCAAAAAAGTTAATTTAAAAACAATTTTATATATTTTAATTTAGTATAAAACAATTTTAGAACTAAAAATGGGGTTGACGGGACGCCCAGCCTGCCAGCCAGGGTCGGACCAATACTTTTCCGAACCTCTAAAACGCGCGAAACTAAAAACTTAGTAAGGAAATAATTTATAAATAAAAATGTGGTAGAAGGTACGCCCAGCCTGCCAGGCAGGGTCGGACCAATACTTTTCCGAACCTCTAAAACTCGCGAAAGTAAAAACTTAGTGAGGAAATTTTTCTCAGATTCCGCGCCTAGAACGAAAAGTTTCACTAGTGCCATCGTCCGGAGAAAACGCGAAGCTTGATCTAGGTGAAACAAAAATGGCAGGCCTGAGACCTGTAGCATCAACGGCAGTGTATGTGACGTTTAAACTTATAATTAAGTGCCTAAAGAAAATTAGTACTCGAAATTTTTTGCAATGAATGAACCACAATTTTCAGAAGAGAATATTTTCAAAAATGGTAAGTGTTGAAAACCTAATCACCCTAATATTAACCAGATTAGTTATGTAAACTCTTAAGCCTTGGTCATAACACGAGTATAAAATTGGTCATACTGTTTTGTTTTGTTTAGTACCTGTTGCTCTCTCTCTCTTGTGAAAATTGCTACGAGTATTACACATATTTTCCAAAAGATCCTACTGAAAAAATTCGAAAAGCTCTTCAGTCAAACTTTAAGGGAAATGAATTCACACAGTATGGAATTATAAACGAAAAAAACTCTTGTTGCTTTAAAAAAGAGTCTAATTTAAAAGTAACGAAGATTGGTTTGAAGTCAACCCTTCTTATCGATTCTTGGGGTGTTCCCCTGACGGTCTAGTCAACGATAATTTGGTCGAAATGAAGTGTCCAGTCATTGGTGAAAAAGGAAACTTAGAAACAGTCCTCAAGAAAACTCCTTACGTAATCAAGACTGACAGAACATTTTCTTTGAAACCCAAACAAATGTATTATGGGCAAGTGCAACTTAGTTTGGCCCTTTTAGGACTTCAAAGTTGTCATTATGTAATTTATTCAAACTGGAAGATGATTGTTTTGTTATATGTGCCTAAAGACCAAAAATTTATTAACAATCAATTAACCAAGATTACAAATTACTTATTTCAAAAGGTTTTTTTGCTTATTTTAATTACTACATTCCAAATTATTTGAAATGGAAAAATAATGGAGCAAATAAGGCTGAAGTGATATTTTTAAGTTCCTTAAAATGTGATAGAATCTTACAAATTTATTAAATAAAATTGTTTTACAAAATTTCACGAGTCTTGGGTGCATTATTCATTTGCATTTTTTTTCACGGGTTTTAGCAAGCTTGGGAACTGCGTAAGAGTTAATTTAAAATGATTTGAGGTCTGAACTTTACTTATTCCAAACAAAGCTGATAGAGCGGTGAATGAAATGCCAAGTTTTAGTTTCATGAGTGTCAAAAATACCCTATCTCGAGACTCGTAGTTTCCCCCATTCTTGGCCCTCTCTACCTTATTTGTCCATGAAAAGGGGTATGAATTTACTGTTAATATTTTTAATGATTGCATCAAATAGACCAGTACTCTTTAATCCTGTTAATGAAATTATAGAGGGGGCATTCAATATTCCATTAGAAGCATTAACATAACATGTATGATTTTCCAAGGTGTTGACCATAATGCATTTACAGGGTTGCCACGGAATATTCAAAACCAAATTCCCTGACTTTTCCAGGTTTTCCCTGACCTTTTTCTGAGATTTTCCCTGACCTTTTCGGCCGAAAGTGTAAATGTTTACAGCACGTTTTAAGTGGTGCTTATAATTAAATAAAGTCTCTACATTTAAGTTTTCCAATGTATTTTTCACACCAAAAAGATTAAGAACCATTTTCACCTAAATGATTAAGAAAAATTTTATCTAGGATATAAATAACAGTCTGAGAGATTTCTTTAGAGAGCATTAACTTTACAAAAACAATTCTAGACATTTTTTAGGATTGCTCTAGAGTTCACTCTGTGTTAAGAGAGGATGAGAAGAAACTTTCATTACTCTTTCAATAAAGACTTATCCCCAGAAATTTTACCTACTAAAATAAAATTCCCTGACCTTTCCCTGACTTTGCTGAAATTTTTCAAATTCCCTGACTTTTCCCTGACCTTTTTGGCCCATTTTCAAATTCCCTGACCCGTGGCAACCCTGATTTATCATTGGGGTTTGGAGTGGTGCATTTGTCGGTCGTAGTTTCCTCGGTAGTTTGTTGAACAGCATCAATCCCCAATCTTTCAGCTAGAATTTCTGCGTCTGCTGGTCCATTTATTTCAGCTGTTTCACTTGCATGCAAAGTTGGAGATTGTGAGAGCTGATTCCTTTTTTTTTCAGTCTTTCCAATCTCCCATTAGCCTTGAACTATTGTTGTTGATCATGTTTCCTTAACGGGAGTTTTTTGGAAGGAACAGCCAAAGGTCCAAGTCTGGGAGGGTAACTTAACTTATCTACAATAATAACTCTAATTATAATTGGTTTTAAATTAATATTATACGCTTAAAACATACCTGAATGTTCATATTTCGGAATGAAGGGAGCAGACAACCATGGACTTGGTGTGTGGTTTACCCATTTTTAAAGCTATATCCCATTGTTTCGACAATTTAACGTCGCGCGGAAATTGGTGAAAGCGGACACCTCTCATTATTTATACACCCATACACGCTGCAGTATTTAACCATTGTTTAATTACGTTTAAATAAACAGCAAATCTGACAAAAACTAGCCAAATTATCGTTGAGCAGATAGTTGAGTTGTTGATTTAATTTTATAATTATCTTTGAGCAATTCAATTTAATTAACTTTAATTAAACCATGAGTATGTTGATTGCGTTTGTCATTAATGGTATCGCCGGAATCAAGTTACATTTAAACACCTGATTAAACTAATCATCGATCATCCACCTTGCAATAGGCAGACTAGACGGAGTTCGCAAACTTCGCAGTCTATTTATGACATCTCATGTTGCCCTCTATTGAATCTCTCAACAACTATCGTTAAATTTATTACTTAAATAATATAATTTTTTTTAAATATAATAATCATATTAGCTAATTATAATTATTTAACTTTAAATGAGTATGTTTCATTGATTTAAATCGCATTGCTAAAAATTATTGGCGGGCGCTAGGCAGTCATTCTCTCTACTCTCTCTCCTCTCCCACTTACAAAATCCAGCCGCAGCTGGTTGCCGCGCGTCGGGAAGGGGAGGGTGGGTGGGGATCCACAAACTTCTACCTCTCTCTACTCTACAGTCTAACTTAACTCGGGTTTTGTACTAAGCAAGCGTGGCTTCGTGGTAACGCGCTCGCTCGGCCGTCTTCACTGACGTCTCGTATGGATTAGGACATGGCAGGTTCAAACCCCGGCACCGACGGGAAAAATAATTTCAATTGAAATTAAATACGTTACGCCACCTATGAGGTGTAAGGTGAACTACGGATGAATTTCGAGTCGAAAATTCGCGGGAAATTTGAAATTTAAAAAGTTTATTTATGAAGAATCTTATTATGCGGTTACACCAAATCCAGCCAGCCGTCCAGCCAACAGAGGGCGGAACAATAGTTTTCCAGCTCTAAAGAGCGGCAAAACTAAAAAGCACAACCTTGAACTAGGGAAGCTTCCCTACTTCAAGCGAGCTTCAAGGTACAACGTGGTAATTTCTCCCGCGCACTGCAAGATAGAACCGCCATTTTTAGTTTATACATGGGAAAAAAATTCCAAGTTCAGTCCTCCCCCTCTTTAGTCACAGAGAATACCTGGCACACCCTCAATCATTGCCTCCCTCGAGGTCTCACCGTACCCCCGAAAGTTTTGTGTGTGCGTGTCTCTTTCTCCCCCTCGCTCTCCTGCTGTCCAGTGCATGTAGATAAATGTCGCACAACCCTGAGATTTTTTTAAAAGGCTCCACGAAGGGCCGCCTGCCTTCGGCAGCAGTGTCAAGGAATATGGCATGGCTCATTTGTTTACATTTTTTGGTAAATGCTTAAGTTTAAAACATTTTTGGATTTTTTGGAGACATCCATTTGCTATTTAATTTAAAAAAAATCATTTTTAAGATAATGATTAATCATTTTAGCAATTTTTAAGTCTGATTTTTCTTTTTCATTTTTTTCAAAGGCATTTTATTTTGACTACTCATTTTATGAGAATTTAGAGGTTGGTCTCTGTTAACATGGTGGTATATGTTTGCTCTATTTGTACTAAAGTAGTAGAACGTCATACAGTTTCCAGTTGGTTGAAACATACCCGTGTATGCCACTCTCATGAGCCCCAACGTCAATTTAAATGTTGTTATAATTCAAGCTCAAGGGTTTTTACAAAATATGTCTCACTTAGAAGCCATTTATACATTAAGCATTTCACTGGAGGGGTTTTTGTTGAAAACCAAGAACAAACAATTGGTGATGGTTTACAATATGAAGATGTTGATATTCTACCAGAAAATCCAGTGCCATTATGTAACCCTGATCTAAATAATTTAGAACCAATAGAACCAGCACAATTAGACAGAAATGCTGCCCTTTTCATGTTAGAACTACGGGAGAAGCACAAGTTGCCAGCTTGTGTCACTGAAAGTATATCAAATAGAGTAGCTGGTTTAATAGAGAGTTGTATGGAAACATTCACAAACTTAAATGCTAATAACCAGAGAGAGCCCGATAATAACCACAATGATTTTGATAATCAAGCTCGTGTAGTTACGCACTTGGTGTTGGGTGTTATTAAAAGTAAATATACCTTGGAAAAATATTGTAAAGAAAGTATGGATTATGTGGAACCAGTTGACTATGTATTAGGAACGAGAAGGGTAAAAGGGAAAGTATTTAAAGATACAGTTACCTACGTGCCAATAATTTCTGTACTGGAAAAACTTTTTTCTCATGACGATGTGTGGGAGGAATATTTAAGGGTAAAGAACGATTGCGGGCCATATTTATTAATTGATTATGATGATGGTGAAATATGTAAACAACATCCTCTCTTTTCTAACGATCCTTATTTTGTTAGACTCCCATTCTACTTGGATGAAGTAGAATTTAACAGCCCTCTAGGAGCCAAAAGGGGCAAACATAAAGTTATGTTAGTATATTATCAGGTTGGAAATTTTGATCCTTCCCTTCGCAGTAAGCTAATAGGCCAGGACAGATAGGCCAAAAAAGGGCTTGACCTAGAACATTTGAACATAAAGATGAAAATTGGTACATGTGTTGTTTTTGACCCAACAAAAAATATACTAAAAGTCCCCTGCTGTAGAGCGCGAGCTTTCGCAGCCATCTTGGAAAATGGCCGCCGGGAATGCCAGCTACAATGTATTCCACGTTCTTCTTCAAAAATTATGAAAATTGGTACACGTAATGATTGGAACCACATGAACATCCCACCCAGGTGTTGCCTTGGCTCACCCCCGCTATTAGCAACCCTCTAGGGGTCGCGGATACACTATTTGTTTGGGCCGTATGGCACTTTTGTGCTTGGAGAGAACTTCCCCGTCCCCTCGAGTCTTCTGCTGCCTTAATCCTTCACTGTCACCGACCACCTCCTGACTGGGCTCGCCGCTGACGGTGTCCAGCTTCTGTCACCTGCTCAAGTGGCGTTTGTTGGGCCCGCTGGCCGATCCCGTGTGCCATGACGGCGGTTCCGCAGGCTCAATTTGGAATATGATGGGAAGGGGCGCTGACAAGGCCCCCAGCTAGGTGTAGCGCCTAATCAAGGGTTATGGCAAGCAATTATTATGAAAAATCTTCAGGATGACGATGAATATGAATGAAATGTTAGAGATTTGTCTAAAATCTAATCTTAAACGACACTAGAATGTATAAACCCCATATTAAATCATATTCTCTAATCAACATGTAGAGACTTACACCTTTGAATAACTTTTCTTCCGTTCAGAATTTGGGGCAATGATTTTCGCGTGGCCATTTTTAAAGATAGCGTCGATAATTTCAACTTCGAGATATCCATTTTTTGTTGTTTATTACGTTAATGAAAATCATCTATTCAAAATATGAATTTCAAAAAGATTTATATATTTGAAATATATTTGGCATTTCCAGCAGTCATTTTCGAAGATGGCGCCCAAACTATCAGTAGCACGTCTTCAATATTCAAGTATAATGTTTAGACGGTCTTCAACATAATTATTACCAATTTTCAAAATTTTTGAACCATATACTGTATCTTAATGACATTGATGGCGGCCATTTTCCAACATGGCGGCCAAACTTTCTGATTTATGGCTTCAATATTTTACACTGAGGTTCACACAGCGCTGATTATAATATCTATTAATTTACATAATTTTCCAACAACATGGTGAAATATACTGTGCCTAGCAATAACGGCGGCCATTTTCCAATATAGCGACCAAACTATTAAACACAAAGCTGTAAAATTTTGCCACGATGTTCCTGTGGTTCCAATCATTATGTGTACCAATTTTCATAATTTTTGAAGAAGAACGTAGAGTACATTGTAGCTGGCATTCCCGGCGGCCATTTTCCAAGATGGCGGCGAAAGCTCGCGCTCTACAGCAGGGGACTTATAGTATATTTTTTGCTGGGTCAAAAATAACACATGTACCAATTTTCATCTTTATGTTCAAATGTTCTAGGTCAAACCCTAAAAGTCCTGGGCTATAAGCAGCATAAAACTAGCATTAGCAGTGAAGTATCGAATTTTGAAGAAGTATGGATATTCTAAAGTATTAAAACCACTTTTGAATGACCTTGAAAGTTTTCAAAAAAATGGTTTTAATATTAGAAATCGAAACGTTAAAGGAGCAATGTCAACAATATCAGCTGATAATCTTTCTAGTCACAGTATTGGGGGGTTTTCTCAATCTTTTTCTTATGGTAGAATTTGCCGTCAATGCATAATTAAAAAAGAAAATATTTCATCCGTGTTTGACGAAGCTAATATGATAATTAGAACTGAAGAAATACATAAATATCATTTAGAAGCGGTTTTGCAAAATCCAGATAATTCACAAATATATGGAGTTAAATGTCCATCGCCGTTTTCAATAATTGAGCACTTCGAAGTCACCCAGAGCCTGCCCCCTGATATTATGCATGACTTTTATGAAGGTGTGGTCCCACTAATTCTCAAATTAGTAATGAATCATTTAATTAACTCTAATTTTATTACTCTGAATGAAATTAATGAAAAGATTGACCAGTTTCCTTAAGGTGAACTGCACATAAAAAACAAGAGTGTACCTATAACCCGAGAAAAGTTGTCAGGTTCAGGTACTTTGACAGGAACAGCTGCTCAAAAAAAAACCTTGCTATACCTATTCCCTTTAATTTTTGGTTCCATAGTCCCTCAGAATGATAAAGTTTGGAAGTTGTTACTTCTCTTAATTTCTATTGGGGAATTTATTACAGCACCAATAATAGATCGCAGGTGGCTGGCTTCTTTATACGAATTAATCTGTGAGTTCATGCACCTATTTAAAGAAACGCCAAATTCCCACTTCATTCCAAAATTACATTACCTAATACACTACCCAAGGTTAATTGAAAATTCTGGACCTCTTATCCGACTATGGTGTATGAGGTTTGAAGCCAAACACCAGTATTTCAAAAGTATAGCAACTATTTCGCGTAATTTTAAAAATGTATGTTCTACTATAAGTACAAGATGACCCAGTCATATAGTTTTTACCGCCTTCTAGTGACAAGAATTAGTATTACTATATGCATTATAAGATGACCCCAGCTAATTTAGCATTTCGGGTTTTTTTTTCATTGTTTGTAAAATAGCATTCCTATTATAAATAAAATCAGTCTAGTAATAAACTACAGTAACTTACTTATTAGGTTCATTTTAAACTTAACCTACAGAACTTTATCTTAATTAAATTACAGAATAATATTTTTTAAACTAGGGTCGGTACTGGTAAATGTGAACGATTCTATTTTTTCTTTAACATTTTGTAGCTAATTTTTGGGCGGCTTAAATTCCTTTTAAAAGGGCTCTATTTGTAGATTGAATATTGAGGATTACGATAAAAATGGTATGAACATTGTAGGAATACGTGGATGAAAGATACGAACCTATATACACACCAACTCGGACTAATCAACTTAAGTTGATGCCAATTTTAGGTGTTGCTTAATACAATACCATCGGGGAATAAGCTCTAGGAAGAGTTAAAATAATCCCACGATAACAAACCTTTAATCATTAGATAGATCACGTTTTTCACTATAAAATTGATATTAATATCTGTGGTTTCGATTCGGAATTCGATTTTAGAGTTGGAAAAAACCAGGTAAAAATTCAATTGTTTCAAGGTTAATTAGAATCCTTTTAAGCTATTTTACTAAAAAATAAAAGTAGAAGTTATAATATTAACTTTAAAATACATCATTGACCCAAAAAAGACTCAAATCTCGCGCCATTAGTAAGTTTATCAATTTAGCGGTAAGAGGGCGGTAGCTACGACTACTTATTGGGCGGGAAAGCGAGAAAACGAGACAGCTGTTATGCGAGGTATCGAAATAAATAGGACTTCTCAACAAATTATTGAACATTTTGACTCGGGTATTGATTTAACTATATTATCCTATTATCACTTATCACATCTGCGTAAACTTTAATCTAGGTGCATGGATTTAGGCCCTACGTAATGGTAGCTCCTTCACGGTTGCCACGGAATTTTCAGAACCAAATTCCCTGACTTTTCCAGGTTTTCCCTGACCTTTTTCTCAGATTTTCCCTGACCTTTTAGGCCGAAAAAGTGAATGTTTACTGCACGTTTTAAGTGGTTATAATTAAATAAACTCTCAACATTAAATTTTCCCATGTATTTGTTGCACCAATACAAATAAGAAACATTTTAACTATAAATAACAGTCTAAAAGAGCATTTACTTTACAAAAACAATTCTAGACATTTTTAAGGATTAATCTAGAGTTTTCTGTGTTGAGAGAGGATGAGGAGAAACTTTCATTACTCTTTCAATAAAGACTTATTCCCAGAAGTTTTACCCACTAAATCAAATTCCCTGACCTTTTCGGCCCATTTTTAAATTCCCTGACTTTTCCAGATTTTCCAGGATTTCCAGGTACTGTGGCAACCCTGTCCTTTCCTAGGGCCTTTTTTATTCCTCCCATTTGATTATCATTGTTGTTCACATTTGGGTCCAGTGTTCAGTCACTACCTCCTTCAGTATTTAGGGTCAGGGTGTTTACATTTACCAGTGATTGTTCACAATTGGGGTCCTCCGAGGGGATTGGGAAATAGGATATTGTGCAAAATTTAAGAGAGTTAAAAAGCTGAAAACATAGCGAATTGTGTATAAAGAATCATATTTCATATCCTGAAAGTTTCTGGTGTCTAACGTTAGCTCCACGGAAGTTATTCAAATATTTGCAAAAAGTGTCCATAATTACCAGTACCAACCCTATAGTAACTTCCTCAATCGGTTAGTTTTAAACTTAACTAAACTACATCATTATTTGTAAAGTTATCATAAACTATAGTATCATGATAATATTAATTAAATTAAAGTATAATATTAATTAAAGTATAATATTAATTAAAGTATAATATTAATTAAATTAAAGTATAATATTAATTAAAGTATAATATTAATTAAATTAAAGTATAATATTAATTAAATTAAAGTATAATATTAATTAAAGTATAATATTAATTAAATTAAAGTATAATATTAATTAAATTAAAGTATAATATTAATTAAATTAAAGTATAATATTAATTAAATTAAAGTATAACATTAATTAAATTAAAGTATAATATTAATTAAATTAAAGTAAATTCCTCAATTAACTTACTTGAAACATCATTATTTATAATTATCATTAATCTCACTCGTGAATTTATATTTATTTTAATCTTAATTAAATTACAGAATAATATATATTGAACTATTGTAACTTCCTCAATTTTAATTAAATTAAAGTATAATATTAATTAAATTAAAGTATAATATTAATTAATCTACAGTGAATTCCTCAATTAACTTACTTGAAACATCATTATCTATAATTATCATTAATCTCACTCGTGAATATATATTTATTTTAATCTTAATTAAATTACAGAATAATATATATTGAACTATTGTAACTTCCTCAATCGGTTAATTTTAAACTTAATTAAACTACATCATTATTTATAAAGTTATCATTAATCTCACTTGTAAACGTGGACTGCTCGCTTAACTAAGTAGAGTAGCAGACGAGTTTTCAAGAGACGATATCATTGGTTAACTCATGGTGAACTTTGCCTGCTAATTCGTTTCTCTCTACATTCAAGACTGATAAGGTTTCAGGAAAAGAAATCTAAGCTTCAGACGTGACTTTGAGGCCGACTTAACGTCATATTAACGTGGTAGTGGGCGATTATTTAATTTCTCTCTCTTAGCGCGAAACGTCAAGTTCAGTTTAATTTTCATTAAAACTAGAAGAGAAAGTCTGTCCATTGGGATTTGAGCTTTGAAATTTATTAACATTGTCATAGATTCCACAACGGGGTAAAATAATTTGAAAGTGGAGATACCAGTCATACGGCTTAAATCCTTCTCAGTTTTAACTGAATTCATAATACTAAAGGATTCATAAAAGTAGATGTTTCCTTGAACTGAAACATCTCTTCTTTCTTGATGTAAGGGCTCACAGACCTCAGTTTCGGGAGCATTCAAACCAAATTCAATATTTGCATGTTTGACAGTGGATTCTGGGGCACCTTCTAGTTCTCTTTCTGAACTCGACTCCCTATAAGTTGAAGGTTCTGCATCATTTTTAAATTGTATTTGTCGATTATCAGCCCTTATCTTTCTTCCATTAACTTTCTTTCTGGTATCTTCGGAAATAATTTCGTCATCGGTCAAAATAGGCAAACATTGTGAAGGGTAAGTTCCAAGCTTTAGTTTCCTTTTCCCTGTTGGCAAATCGCAAGTAACAAGTACATTAAATCCTGGTCTTAAATTCTTATTACTTAAAAAACCAAATTACCTGGAAAAAAGTAATCAGTCTTCTTGAAATGAAAACTGCATACAACCATGTGATTTGAAATATCTTTTCCAATTTTTAGGACGCGTTGCCATTCTTTACGCCACTTGATTTCTTTTGGGAAATTATGCATACTTAGGCAAAATTAGCCCATACTTAACCCTGGGATTATAGTTTTAACCTAGAATTACGTTGTGGGACACAACAATACTTTTTCCTAGGCGCCATGTTATGATCCTCCTCCTATGATAACTTAAGCCTCGCCACTCGCCCAGGAGCCTGAGGAAAACTTACTCCGTTAGAACAGTTACCAAAATTACCACTAAGTGGCGCGTCACTTTTTCGCGATAGCCAATAGGATCTCATTGGCGATAGCCAATAGCTAAAGGTCATTTTAAGTCTAATTTTCAAACTTGAAGTCTCTTCAACTGTTCAACTGAAAGTAAGTTCTTAAATATAATAATTAAATATGTCATAATTTGCTATTTTTTTTAAGCTTTGGCGTAAAATTGGAATTTGCAACACTTAATTTTGTTGCCAAGTTTAAAAATATATGGAAAATAATGATATTTTTAAGTTGTTTAAAAAAAATAATTTATCGTTTATTGATTTAGGCTTAGAAAAATGGAAAACGTTGTTAACCATTTTAACAAGGGATGCCTTGTTAGTTTTTATGGTGGAGGACGTGGAGAAAGAGGGGGACGTGGAGGAGAACGGGGTGGTGGAGGAGGACGTGGAGGAAGGGGAGGAGGTGGGCGTAGAGGCGGAAGTACTGGTGGAAAAAACGGAAAAAGAACATACTATATCTGCAGAAAACCGGGGCATATTGCCAAAAATTGCCGAAATAAGGAATGTAGGACAAGAGAATAATTTTATAACTTTACCTGGGTCTTTTAATGAACAAAAACATCCTTATAAGTTATAATTTAAAACTATTTATAGAAAACGTTGCCATAAATTTTCAAATTCAAACTGCCTGAATGTATTTTACTATTTTTCGACATTTTGGTGTATTATTTCCTTGCGTTTCTAGGCACTGAACTTATCTTTTACTATTTCGCGTCTTTCCCTACAATTACAATTGCTATTTTTATTGGTTTAAAGTGTTAGAGTCACCAAAAATCGCTATTTTTAAAACTAAAAGGTTTTATTCCCATCTGAAAGATCAAATCTTTCTGATTCAGAATATCTATTTATATAATGCATTATAATTTTTCAAATATTATTAAAACCCCGGCTTTCGGAACCTATTCGCAGAATTTTTTCAAACTATTTTGACAGTTAAATTTCGCGGTACTCCATATACCCCTGGTGACGTCACGATTCAAGCGCGCGTGAACCACGACTCCGCGAGGCGGGGTTATATCCAGAATTTGACGCGCGCGCGATGTTTAAAAATTAGGCTTAGCTCTCGTAATGAAATCTGTCTCGCGCTGGTCAACCTCTTATGACGTCACCAGGGGTATATTTATAATTTATTCCGGCTTAATGAAGTATGTGTAATATCAATATTCTTTTTCGTATTACAAAATGAATAAATTTCTATAAGACTTTTTACTGTTATTATAACCCAATTTATGTTTTAAAACGAAAATTAGCCACTTTTCAAAAAACATGGCACTAACACTTTAAGCAAGGATAAAGAATGCGCGTGAGGAAATCTGTTTTCACGCTATAGGATAGGCAACTCCCTATCTCGAACGACAGCTTATTCTGTATATACTCTGTTACAACATCGGTTGTCAGCACGCGCAAACCTAGATGTCTATGCAACCTAGCTTTGTACGTGCTGTCAAGAGACCAAAAACTTCAGGATCTTCAGGATTTGAAATATCCGCGAGTTTTTTAGCCCAGTGCACGGACCTCTAGGCCTTAGTTTCAAATACAGCCTGTATAACACGTATTTAAAACTAAGGCCTAGATGTCCGTGCACTCGAGCAAATAAAACTCGCGGATATTTAAAATCATGAAAATCCTTTTCTATATCTCTTGTCATAGCTTGATTACATAGAGACCTAGCGCAGAGAAATTTCTCCGCTGGCATTCTTTATCCATGGTAAACTTTTTAGACCTGTGTGATTTCGGTGATCTCTGACTTTTACCAGACTTAATTTTAATGCTTAAGATTTACTGACTTTGCTAAGACTTTGTTTAATTCTTAAAATTTCCTGACTTAGTTTAAATCATTATATTTCCCCCAGTTTTTCGCCATTTTAGTGTAGTTTTCAGCAATGTTATATACTGGGGTTTAGGAAAGTAATCTAGGGTCATGTTAATTAAGTTATATTTTTTTAAAAAGTAGACGAAAAAAAGCCTGAGGGCGACGGAAAAAAATTGAGGGAAAAATGGAGGAAAAAATGGACGAAACCTCCGTCCAGGAGCAACCCTCCACCGAGGAAGAACACTCCGTCTAGGAGAGCGTAAAATAATAAAAAATATTTTAATGTAAGTCAAGTTAAATTTATTAACTTGAATACAATTTCAGTTTTATTTCAAGAAAAATGATGTTGAGATTATGTTTTTCGTAGGTTCAAAAATAAACTGGTTTCCTGTTTTGTTTTTTTTAATTCTTTTTTTTCATGTTTTTTTTAATTTGTTTTTTTTCCGTTTTTTAAACATCTTTAAAAATAAAAGAAATTAGAAAACATTACTTGAATTTTATTGAATTTGAAACTCTAAAATCCGCTTTCATATTTACCTCCGCTAATTTCAGAGACTTTAGGTAGAATTCATAAACATTTCAGAAACTTTGACTTCTTTGAGAAGGCTTACTTGCAAAACCACTAATTTTTTTTTAATTTGTTTTTTTTTTCGTTTTTAAAACATCTTTAAAAATAAAAGTAATTAGAAAACATTACTTGAATTTTATTGAATTTGAAACTCTAAAATCCGCTTTCATATTTACCTCCGCTAATTTCAGTAACTTTAGGTAGAATTCATAAACATTTCAGAAACTTTGACTTCTTTGAGAAGGCTTACTTGCAAAACCACTGAACAGTATTTTACATATTTAACATAATATCATGTAATTAAACATCGTGTTATAATCGACTTTAAAGAACTCGGCCTCAAAATTGCGGGAGCTACGTTGGTATGTCAAAACTACGAAAACATGTTAGAGATTGAATGAACAGCAATGGCTTTACCTTTAATGTAGAATTTGAATTTAAATAAGGCGAATGTTAAATGTTATTAAATGAAAGAATTTGTACAGTTCGGTTTGTCATAATTTCCATTGAAAAGTTATGTCCAACGTTTAGTCAGCGGAGCGAAGCTGGAGGTTTAAACATTAAGGTGTAAAATTTACCTCTACAATGTGTCCCAGCTGTCACAAATAACACTGTAGTAATTGATTGATCTACGAGTAAGATAAATAATTAATTTGTTTATAATTTATTTGAACCTACGGACAGTAATCGTAATGTCTGGTTTTTGAAATTACCAAAGTTGATGTTGCCAAAATCCCAATGCCTATACATTATTGCCTAATCATAACGCTATTTTGACCGAGGCTTAGCGAAATTGCTTAATAATAAAAATACTCTGGTGATTTTAAAGTTTAAAAATAATTATAGTAAATTCCAATGATGTTTTTGTTACGAAAACAATAAAAATCAGACCTAATTAGCCTCCATTTTAATTCCAATTAAAAAAACTTTGGTTTTAAGCGCTTAAAGGCGCGGGTGATCTAACGCCATGTTTTTCTTGCTTAAGTCCCCCTAACGGTGTGAATCACGACAAAAACGCCGTAAGTCCTGGTAAGTCCTACACAAAAAATTACGAGTAAATTGCGTGTCTCTATCAGTGATAAAACGCCGTAATTCCAATACCCAAAACAACGTAAGTCAAAGTATGTGTTAAAAATGATTAAAACCAATACTTAAACTTAATTGATGTTTATGAAACTTGAAAAGTAGGTACATTGAAGTGTTATCTTTCATTTTAGATGGTTCCCAAACGTAACGAGTGAATGTTCTTTTTAATAAAATTCCCATGTTATGTCTATGGAAAAATATAGTATCTTTCGCCAAATGTCGGATTAATTTTATGGATTCTAAAACCACCCTTAGCAACTTCATTCTTTATAGAATTAACTATTACATGGATCTCTTTGAAATTTTAACCACAAAATTAGGGCCCAAATTTTAGTTCACTTGCAAAATTTCAAAGCAGCAAACACAATACGAAAAATGTTACGGCCAATAAAAAAACCCTCCTTAAGCATTAGAGGCAGTATCAAGTCTTATCTAAGAGAGCGACCGCTCTCCTAGAATTAGTTTTTTTTTGATAATTCGCGAGTTAACTCACAAATTAAATGCAACTTATTAATTTGTAAATTCAATTAATAATTTAATTTGTAATTGAGTTTATCACAAATATGTAATTGTAATTTATAATTTGTAATTGAGTTTATCACAAATATGTAATTGTAATTTATAATTTGTAATTGAGTTTATCACAAATATGTAATTGTAATTTATAATTTGTAATTGAGTTTATCACAAATATGTAATTGTAATTTATAATTTGTAATTGAGTTTATCACAAATATGTAATTGTAATTTATAATTTGTAATTGAGTTTATCACAAATATGTAATTGTAATTTATAATTTGTAATTGAATGATTCAGAATTTGTAATTGTAATTAGTAATTTGTAATTGAATGATTCAGAATTTGTAATTGTAATTAGTAATTTGTAATTTAAGGTTCTAGTAATTTGGCCAACCCTGTAATTTAGGTATAACAAAATTTTATTTTTTTTATGGAAAATTTTTTCCAAGAAGTGATCTGGTATTATTGTTCCTATTATAGGAACGCTTAAGCTCAAAAAATTACTAAGTTGTTCTTAAAAATAAACAAGTTGGGAAAACCAAAATATTACCTCTCCGAGTCAAGAGGACTATTTACAAACTTATTTACCCAGATATGGAAATGTTTCTTTTTTTTATGAACAAATACTGATTTATGAAATATTAAAGCAGTATACAAAGCATAGCAAATATACTGTAAATCCAATAAGGATATACTTGTACACATTAAAATCATCCGATGGGGGGAAAACGGGAAATGAAGAGATAAAACTTTGGAGGGATATTACATTTACGTGTTTGTAAAGGCCCAATTTTCTACTCCTCAACTGTATACCCTCTATGTTCAAAGCCATATTCACAACAGGGTTACCATGTAAACACTATCCTCTCGTTTCACCTCAACGATTTTCTTAGTTTGTCAACATGACTGTTAACGTTACATAACACCAAAGCTAATTTGTGGCTACACACACTGAAGGTAAATGCGCACCATAAAAAGCATGAAAACACCAAAGAGAGTATAGGGGAGGAGTGGAAAGAGGGGAAAATCTTGTCACGCTTTTCTACCGCGCATCTTCAATGCGCAGTACCGAGGCATTTCCGTTTGAGACATTAAACGGTATCGTAGGTGGCGCGACTGAGCCGGAAACTCCCTCGTACCGCTAGTATAATTTAGGCGAGACATAACTATTTACGCTTGTGGAGCGGGAGAGCTTCCACTCCTCCCTTATATTCTCTTTGAAAACACGAAGCTATAATCCGATTACGATCAGACCTTTCACTGGTCTGGGCTGCGTCCAGCAGGGCTCCCCAAAATGACAGCGCATTTTGGAAAACGTTTACCGGTGAGATCTGCCGTCATAGCTTTTCTCCGGTCATCGGTGTTTTAAAAATGACGCTAGCGCAATAAAGCGTGCAAAGTACCAAGGTTTAACAAAAATTGTATGATAACATATTTGAAGAGATAGATAACAACAAGTTTTATAATTAAAATTAGAAAGACTAACATGTCTCTTAAAATTCTCGTGTGATCAACTGGTTTCACGCCAATTAAATAGCTTTAGTCCCATCAGAATCAGCAAGAGCTATTTGTATTAATTCCTCCATGTTTTTTTCGCCAAGCTGAGAACTACGCGGTTTACGTCACGTTATCCAAAAATCCGACTATTTTCTTTGAAGACCACGCTGGCTCAGCGCTGAGCACCGTGACGTTAAAATTCAACAACAAAATCCCTTTCTGTAGGACACTGCTAACAGCGCAGAGCTCTTCTGAACGCGGCCCAGATTTCCACCATGATTATTAAATCTAAGCCTAATTATTTAAAAGTGTATTTAACTTTCGGCTCACTCTGAACCGTTAATGCCTCTGCATTACAGAAACGAAAACCAAACCCAAGCGTTTACTTTTTGGTTCACTAGGCCTATTGACAAATAAAAGTTCATTTGACAATTTAGTTGCATTCTTTTTGAAATCACTTTAGAAAGGATTATGCTATAAACAGATGTAGTATAGCTTAAGTAATATATAAACATCGATTTCAAATAATAAAATAAAAAATATTCTTGGGATATCAAAATGAAACAGAGCTTTATAGCTACAAAACCACTAAAGGCATCGAAATTACGAAATATATTTCCATATATTAATTATAAATTATGAGAAAACCAAATATTAAGGTTTTGTAGGATTTCTTTCCACAAAACAAAGCGAACTGCTAACGCGGTGCACTAACGGACGGACACACACAGACTAAAACATAAGACTGCTTTTTAACTCTTTCTGTTTTAATTTTGAGTTGAGAAACAAGATTATCTTAAATATTAAAATAAATATAATTAATATTAAATATTTTCTTCGTTAGTTGTTCGCCTTATTGAGCGTTACATCGCGTTGATAAAGAACAATTAAACATTCTTGAGAGACTTGATTAATATTGGCGTTTGAAATGAAGCATACGCCGGTTGCTTCGCCTTACTCAAATAGGTAGTATATAAGGGTGTCGAACTACAGCTAAAAGTAAGAACAACCGCAATTGCGAAAACCTATCGTGGACAACCCACCCTAGGGAGGCTAGACGTTTCTCGTAACCCTAGCTGATCGCCGCGAATGTCTTAAATCCAACGATGACGATGGAGTAGAAGCCAGGTGTGCAGACTGGTGTCCATGTGGGATGGACAAAAACAAAGACCAGAAGATGGTGGTGTAGAAGCCAGGTGTACAGACTGGTATTCATGTGGGATGGACAAAAACAAAGACCGGAAGATGGTGGTGTAGAAGCCAGGTGTACAGACTGGTGTCCATGTGGGATGGACAAAAACAAAGACCAGCAGATGGTGGTGTAGAAGCCAGGTGTACAGACTGGTGTCCATGTGGGATGGACAAAAATAAAGACCAGAAGATGGTGGTGTAGAAGCCAGGTGTACATACTGGTGTCCATGTGGGATGGACAATGACCAGAAGATGGTGGTGTTAGAAGCCAGTAAGTACAGATTGGTGTCCGTGTGGGATGGACAAAGACCAGAAGATGGGGGTGTTAGAAGCCAATGAATACAGACTGGTGTCCATGTGGGATGGACCAGGGCCAAAAGATGGTGGTGATTAGAAGCCAGTAAGTACAGATTGGTGTCCGTGTGGGATGGACAAAGACCAGAAGATGGTGGTGTGAGAACTCAAGTAGAGGAGCCATTTCCGTGACTGTGAAGGCAGTTCGGAAATGGCGAACACGTTGCTCCGATTTGGAAACTGCGAACGCGGTCACGTGGGTTTAACAACAGACAGACACACAGACACACACGTCGAAATTAGAACCTCTCCGTGACATACGTCACTCGGAGAGGTAAAAACATTTCAGTAAAAATAAAAAACATTTAAGTATTATTATTCAAGTGTTTTAATAATTTATTTTATATTGGATTATTCATTAAATTCTTCCAGGGAAAATTGCATCGCGACGAAATTTCAAGAAAGCATCGTGGTTATATTTAAATTTCCCGCCAATTTTGTTGTGTAAGAGCGTACGATAATTAAATAATAATCAATAATAATCAATAATAAAATAATAAATCAAATGGCTGTAGATATTAAAGCCCAAATTGTAGGCCTAAATAGAAATCCTAGCGCGGCGAAGACAATTTAGGTCCAAAATGTGTGTTTACAAAACCAAAAATACAATTTAGTCCCAAAAATTTTAGTTATACAAAATTGGGTTAAATAGCCATCGCTGTGCGAGGGTTGCTGTTTGACGCAAATTTTTACGGAATAAATTTTTTGGTGTGAATAGACGTGCCACGTGGGGCTGGTAATTAACGCCAAAAATTGGTCCTGAATTAATTAAAATATGAAATTTCATATCTCTTACCTTTCTCGTTCATAAGTCCACAGGCTCGCAAAGTAAGCGTCGCATAAAAGTAATCACAACACAAAATACAAACACGATTTAACACAAGTTTTTGATAGAATTCAAATATTTCCCGTGAAAATCTTGAACGATCACTAACATAGAATTCAATTCTATACGCGAGAACGTCGTTGATAAGTCCGAAGGCGCGCAAAATAAACGTCGCACAAAAGAAACCACAACACTAAAACTTAAGACGAAACTCGAAACACGTCTTAACACAAGTTTTTGATAGAATTAAAATATTTTCCGTGAAAATCTTGAATGATCACTAACCTAGAATTCAAAGCTATACACGTGAACTTCAGCTACAGAATAACCTGCAGTAAAAACCTTCTCTATCTCCAGTAATCTCTTGAAGGGGGCGTGTAAAACAGGTTTAAGCTAAGCTTTCTTATCAGCTGACCTCTTCTCTGATATTCAAGGTTTCTCCCCCTTAAAGTAACAGGCGGCTCCATTATCACCCCTAGCATGCTGGCTAATCTTCTGGACACCAATTTTACCTTGCCAAAGGCAGGAACCAATCAGACCTAATGCACTAAGTCCCATTGGTTCCTGCCTTTGGTTCAACTAGCCTTTGCCAAGCTTAGCCAACGTGTAGCAGGAAAAGCATCTTTCAGGGGCATGAACGGAGCCGCCCTTTGCTTTAAGTGGCAGTGTGTATTTACAAAGGTTGGCTACATATCCTATCTATGTACATGCTTTTACGTAGGAAATTCCTAGAATTAGAAATATAATTTATAATGATTTTATTTTTTCTTGAAAATGCCTTATTTTGAAGAAATTAATATTGAACTATATTTGTACAATTATAGTAATTTATTCGAGAATCAGTTTTATATTATTTTATACTATAGGGTTGAATTTCCATAGGGTTTTAAAAGACTTTTAAATTTTTCTAGGATTTTTTTTAAATTCATAAAAATACGTTAAATTGATTAGGAAAGTTATTTAAATTGAAGATTTTTAGCATATAATTGGTAATCAAAAGAATGACCAACAATATTATACTTAGAAACAGTTTTATAGCAAATTCAGTTCTTTGGTACACATGTGTACGACATTTCCACGTGTTATTACACAGTAACAAATAGGTATTTTTCCACGACAACAAAATTAGGTCATAGGCAAGGGCCCAAGGTACGTCTGTATGGGATTTTATTCAAGATTAATTATGTATTTATTTTAAAAACGTTTTCCGAAACTGGTAGAAAATCCCTTTTTTCTGGTTAAAAATGACTTATTTATTAAAATATAAGCATAGACTAATGCGAAAATATCGTTAGTCTATGCCGGTATGGTGAAACCGTAAAAATAACCTGAAAAACCAAAGTTTTTAGGAATCATTTAAATCGGTCATACATGTGTCCAAAAATTTGTTTTTACTTAAATTTGATTATTTTCGATCATATTTCAATATAAAAATATTTTCGACAATGGCAAAAAATGCATATTAAAAATACTTTATTTCAGTTTAAAATGACTTAATTTCATAAAATGTTAGTAAAACATAAAGCGAAATTCTGAGTAGAGCATGCCGAGGCACGAGGAGCGCAAACCGACCTCCCTTTAGCTATACCAATCGAAACCTTAACTAAACCCTACCTATCCTTAACAAAACCCTACCTAAGCTTAACCAAACCCTACCTAACCTAGACTAAACCCTACCTAACCTTAACAAAACCCAACCAAACCTTAAGAAAACGATACCTAACCTAACCAAACCCTACCTAACCCTAACCAAACCCTACATAAGTTGGTTTATAGCCCAGGACTTTTAGGGTTTGACCTAGAACATTTGAACATAAAGATGAAAATTGGTACATATTCTGTTTTTGACCTGACAAAAAATATACTAAAAGTCCCCTGCTGTAGAGCGCGAGCTTTCGTCGCCATCTTGGAAAATGGCCGCCGGGAATGCCAGCTACAATGTATTCCACGTTCTTCTTCAAAAAATATGAAAATTGGTACACATTATTATTGTAACCACTTGAACATCATGGCAAAGGTTTATAGCTCTGTGTTCAATAGTTTGGCCGCCATATTGGAAAATGGCCGCCGTTAATGCTAGGTACAGTGTATTTCACCATGTTGTTGGAAAATTATGAACATTGATATGTATTACAATCGGAGCTTTGTGAACCTCATAGTGAAATATTGAAGCCATTAATCAGATAGTTTGGCCGCCATGTTGGAAAATGGCCGCCATCAATGTCATATAGATACAGTATATGGTTCAAAAATTATGAAAATTGGTAATAATTATGTTGAAGACCGTCTTATCATCATACTTGAATATTGAAGACGTGCTACTGATAGTTTGGGCGCCATCTTCGAAAATGACTGCTGGAAATGCTAAATATATTTCAAATATATAAATCTTTTTGAAATTCCTTTTTTGAATAGATGATTTTCATTAACGTAATAAACAACAAAAAATGGATATCTCGAAGTCGAAATTATCGACGCCATCTTTAAAAATGGCCACATGAAAATCATAGCCCTAAATTCTGAAAGAAAGAAAAGTTATTCTAAGCTGTTATTCTCAACATGTTGATTAGAGAATATGATTTAATATGGGGTTTATACATTCTACTGTTGTTTAAGATTAGAATTTAGACAGATCTCTAGCATTTCATACATATTCATCGTCATCCTGAAGATTTTTCATAATAATTGTATGTCACAACCCTTGATTAGGCGCTACACATAGCTGGGGCCTTATCAGCGCCCCTACCCATCATATTCCAAATTGAACCTGCGGAACCGCCGTCATGGTACAGGGGAACGGCCAGTGGGACCGATAAACGCCACTTGAGCAGGTGACAGAAGCTGGACACCGTCAGCGGCGAGCCCAGTCAGGAGGTGGTCGGTGACAGGGAAGGATTAAGGGAGCAGAAGACTTGAGGGGACGGGGAAGTTCTCTCCAAACACAACATAGCCATACGGCCCAAACAAATAGTGTATCCGCGACCCCTAGAGGGTTGCCAATAGCGGGGGCGAGCCATGGCAACACCTGGGTGGGGGCGAAACCAAGGAACTCCCAAACCATCACACCGAACTCGGGCCCCGTCCGCCACGACAAGTCCTTTGAATTAAAAAGGTTAAGAGAACACTTCTTTCATTTACGTGCTGTAATTGGGTGTGGTTATGATAAGGCGTGGTTTAAAGTAATGACAGATAATCAACGTCTTACAAATTTGTTGCGCTTTTTAATGACCATATTGCATCTAAGGAAGCCATAGCTGCTGCCGAAGAGAGATTCTTTTCGCTTTTTTTAGGGCGATAATTGACACGTCACGCTTCAACTATGTAGATATTGCACACACATACTGTCAAGTCCTCATTTGATCCCACTAAGCTTCATCCAACAACCGACGCCGCAAAACTACATTTTTTCCGAGCTAGTCTTCAAGTCCAAGAATAGCTAGGAAATGATTTAATCCCGAACAGTGGGGATTGGTTCGCGATCGCGAAAGTCGAAGACCCATTCACACCATTCTCCTTCCGGCATCAGATGAACTTATACAACTCAGTATTTGTACCTGCAGTCTGCAGAACATCTTGTATAAAGAACTGTGAATGTAGACGATCTGGATTAGCTTGCTGGGCAATGTGTGGTCATTGTCAAGGTATTAGCCGTAATAAAAAATCTTCATGATGACGAGAAATATGAACGAAATGCTAAAAATGTGCCTTCCTAATCCTTAACGACACTAGAATGCATATACCCCATATAAAACGGTTTTTCCTAACCAAAATCCGAGTAATATGGCTTTCCTTCTCTTTTTTCCAAATTTTTAGGATAGTAATATTTCAGTGACCATTTTTGATGATGGGTCGATTATATAGACTCGAAAATAGTTATTTCAGGGCTCCCAGAGTACCTATAATACCTATAAATACCTATAATTCCGAGATGGTCCTATAAAAACCTATAATTCGTTTTATCCTATAACACCTATATTTTAGATATGTTGGTTAAAAAACACTACGAAAGTTCAAAAACAATCCAAAATTTTTGATTATTTTTCTGAGGAGGTGACGTTTTAAACGCCGTTTTAGCGAGATCACGTTTGACCAGACACAAAAATCGAGGAGGTCGCTTCGCTCGCTCCCCAATGTTTTAAGTTAAATATTCAAAAAGACGATTTAAATGCAATTGTTCAGTTATTTGGAATGGAGAGCTTTCAGTTGGAGGAGGAGCTTAGTCTCGTGACTTAATTGACGCTGCCATATTGGTGGGGTTAAAGCAGGAATGAAGCTGAGGCCAACCAATATGGCTACCAGAACAGCGGTACGACTTTGAAGGGTGTGACGTGGGAGCTAACAGTTCTGACCCTGAAACGTCACACCCTTCTATCTCTTACTGGAGTTTCATCCCCCTAACGGTTGGAAACAGTATTCTACGCGCAAAAATGCCAACCAGAGAGGGGCTGCGTGACGTCAGACTATCTCTTCCCCCTAGCCAGTTGTTAGCTCCCTATTCCATCTGAAAGCTCTCTATAATAACAATTAGGCCTAAACATGTCAGGGAAAATCGTAATAAAAGTCGGACAAAATCTGAAAAAGTCAGGGAATTTGAATCTTAAAATTAACCCTGAACTAGTCCAAATTCTAGAGTACCTGACATTTAAAATAATTAAAAAATGTAAGGTAGTTAACTATAAAAATTTCAGGGTAAATAATTTAGTTGCTACATTATTAACGACTCGTCCAAAGTTGATTAACTATTGATTATATTTTTATAAATATGTTTAAAAGTTCTAGTCTACTCTCGAATATAATATACTTCCTGTAAAACTCCAATAATTCGTAATTTTAAACGTATAAAATTTACATAACATATGTTTGAACCTCTAAATTGATCATTTTTGGACCTATAAATATCCTATAATTTTGGCGTTTCAGACCTATAATACCTATTATTTTTGTGCACTAAGCGCTGGGAGCCCTGTTATTTTTATGGTGTTTTATACGTTCATGAAAATTATCTACTCAATAAAAAAATATCGAAAAAATTTATATATCGGTAATATATTTGGCACTTCGAGCAGTCAATTTCAAAAATGGCGCCCAAACTATCAGTAGCACGTCTTCAATATTCAAGTATGATATTTAGACGGTCTTCAACATAATAATTACCAATTTTCATAATTTTTGAACCAAATACTGTATCTAAATGGCATTGATGGAGGCCATTTTCCAACATGGCGGCTAAACTATCTGACTAATGGCTTCAATATTTTACTATGAGGTTCACACAGCCCTGATTATAATACCTATCAATTTTCATGATTTTCCAACAACATGGTGAAATATACTGTACCTAGCATTCACGGCGGCCATTTTCCAATATGGCGACCAAACTATTGAACACAGAGCTGTGAAATTTTGGCATGATGTTTATGTGGCTCCAATCATAATGTGTACCAATTTTCATAATTTTTGAAGAAGAACGTGGAATACTTTGTAGCTGTAATTCCCGGCGGCCATTTTCCAAGATGGCGGCGAAAGCTCGCGCTCTACAGCAGGGGACTTTTAGTATATTTTTTGTTGGGTCAAAAACAACACACGTACCAATTTTCATCTTTATGTTCAAATGTTCTAGGTCAAGCCCTTTTTTGGAGTATCTGTCCTGGCCTATTAATACAACTGGTAGAAATTTGGAACCAATATGTGAAAACTTTCCGGGTTATTATTTAGTAACTAATATGAAGATTTGCTTATAGGATTCACATATCACATTGAATTGTGTTTATAATTAGAATTATTACTAATGTACATTTTGGAGTTACGTGTACACATGTGTGTCACTAGAACATATGTGTTCAGATGACACACAAGTGTTCCCATAAGATTAATTTTGAAGGTAATTAAAAAAAATTAATTGGACGTTTTAAATAAACGTTAGTACTATCTTATTAAAGAATAAAAAATGGAACCAATGTGTTCCAAGATGGCTATTTGAAAACATGTGTTCCCATAGGATTAACATTATGGAACACATGTGTGTTTTTTATTTTTTAAGATAATTAAAAAATTTTATTTGCACGTGGTTTATAAACGTTAGTACTATCTTATTAAACAATAAAAAAAATTGGAACGCATGTGATCCAATTTTCAACAGGGTCTTCTTTCTCCGCTGTTTTTGCCAAGCCCGTTCCCTTGGCTGTGGTTTCGCTAGACAGTAGATAGGGACAGTGGGAATCTCGTTAATCCATTCATGTGCGCCACTAATTAGATGACGAGGCATTTGGCTATTTTCAGAATTTTGACCTGCATTACTAGGCCTAGGTTTCATCATTAAATAGCCGCCACGAGCATTACGAAGCAACGTTACATGAGGTAAGTCATTATATTTTTTTTCTAATATTAAGTGTTATTTACAGTTAAATTTTAGTTTTAGAGTTTGAATTTACAGGTTACGGATTACAAAGAAAACATCAACTTAATTCAAAATGTTGATATGGACGTTATGGCTCATAGAGACAAAAATTTGGTAAGTACGCATAAACTTCCAATTAGCGCGTCGTTGAAAGAAATTTGAGTTGGGACCGTCCATAAACTACGTCACGCGAAAAAAGCATTTTCTGACCCCCCCCGTCCCCCCAGATCACGCTTTTCTCAGACCCCTCCCCTAAAAACAACGTCACATTTCTTTAACCCCCCCCTCCGCACTATGATTTGTCTTAATTTACAAATTAAATTTGATTAATTTCTTGAGTGATATGCCGCCCTCTCAGAAATATTTTGCTCGGCTGAAAATTCAAGTTCTCTTCCGTTTTAAGCTTTTTCCCTCTGATTGACCTTTAGAATTTTAATGTCTGGATGTGCTTTCTCTAAGCTACAAAAAAGTTCCATAAAGCTTAGTTAAAGGGGCACACTTTTTAGGTTTCGACACTGTCACCGAAAACAGTCTAATCGAGCTTGAGATTTAGTGTTTGCGGCAGACATCTGCCTAAATGAAGAGGGTTTGTGAAGATGATTGCAAAAATAGTCATCGAACATTTGCCGCCGTTCATCAAATATTTTACAAATACTATTCAAAGTGAGTGATAATTTAAAATATCGTACGTTGGGTCCATGAAAAACGATGAAGCCATATGCGGTTCCACTTATTATTTGTTTTTTTTTTTTAAATTCTATTAGCAAGTTTGTAAAAAAATGAAAAAATTATGGGCAAATTAGTATAAGATTTTACAAAATTTTCTATTGGCAAGTTTGTAAAAAAATTTCAAATTTATGGGCAAATTAGTATATGTTTTTTGCAAACTTTTTGAGGGGTAAGTTACAACGAGTATTGGCAAGTTTGTAAAAAATCTATTGGCAAATTAGGACCTCCCCCGTCGACTGCTCGCTCACTACGCCGCCATATTGACTGGCCTGTTAAACGGGTTGTTAGAGTTATACGGCGGCGTGCAATAAGTATCGTTGCAGTTCAGTTGAATTAAAAATTTAAAACTAAGCGGTTATTTAAAATGGGAGGCGGTATTTATTGTACGGTGAAGGAATGTAACGAAAATTCGCGGAATCGGAAGAATAAGTTGTCGTTTTTTAAAATACCAGCTGTACTAAGGCACCAAGGCCCAATTGCATTGGACTTATCAAAAAAGCGTAGGAATCTTTGGATTACTAGAATAGAAAGAAAAGAGTTGTTTACAATAACCCTTTCACCTAATAAACGAGGCCCACACGTATGTTCAAAACATTTTCTTTCAGGTAAGAATCTATTATTAATTGTAAGAGTAATCTTAATTAGTAAGTTGATATGATTGAACATTTACAGGAAAACCATCAGCGCTGTTCGATCAAACCAATCCAGATTGGGCACCAAGTTTGTTCTTAGGCAAAAACAATTTGAAAAATCCCAATATGATTCATTCGCGTTGGAAAAGAATAGTTAGTCGAAAATTCAGGATTAAAACCATGTATCAGTCTAATGAAGGAACTTCATTAACAACGGAAAACGTTCTGGGTGATAAAGATGGTAATGTTGTCTTATTAATAATAATAAAATGCTTTTATTTTGGAACAATCTTAAAATAAACTCAGAAATATTCTCTGGGGAATTACATCCTCGGCTTCTTCATAAGCTGTAGTTCTAAGTAGACGACGGTGGGTAACTGGTCACATACCCTTTGACCTTTGTGATTTCCACTTATTATTTGTTTTTTTTTTTTAAATTCTATTAGCAAGTTTGTAAAAAAATGAAAAAATTATGGGCAAATTAGTATAAGATTTTACAAAATTTTCTATTGGCAAGTTTGTAAAAAAATTTCAAATTTATGGGCAAATTAGTATATGTTTTTTGCAAACTTTTCGAGGGGTAAGTTACAACGAGTATTGGCAAGTTTGTAAAAACTCTATTGGCAAATTAGGACCTCCCGTCGACGGAGAGAGAAAATCTCGTAAAGGGGGGAAAGGGGACGGAAACCTGACGTCACGCGCAAAGACCCTATAGTTATTTTTAGATACGCCTTAAACAGCGTTAAAGTTTAAAAATTAATATTCTATTCCTTTTTTAATTTTCAAGTAACGAAGAAATGTTTGATGTGGCTACTGGTGGCGCTGAGTCGTCACCTGAAAAAACTGAGGAAACTTCAGTTCACCAACCAAACACTCCTTGTAAAGGTGCGGAAAAGGCTGGTGTAATCAGCACGCCAAATAAAACTTCGGTAAACGAAGAAGAGGAATAAGATGATGAAGATGAAGATGTATTTTCCAGCAGAAATTAACGTAAAAATAATTGCAATTAAAAAACTGTTTGACCTGTTAGATTATAGAATGATATGAACTTCTCGTTTTTTATTAAGTCTAATGCATACAGTCCTCTACTAAGTGTCTCAACTCAATTATTTACTATATTATTAGCACATTGGAAACCACACGGAGTAATGCAAAGTTATTTTTGCCCAAGTAGTAATATTATTATAATAACAAGGTTATATTATTTTAAAAAGGATTCTAGCTTCTAGGGTTCATTGTTTTTTTTTAAGAAAATTATTTTGCAAAGTCAAATGATGGGTTCAGTGCTAATCAAATATATCTTCGGATCTACTGTAACGGCCGTATCAGTCTGTGTGTCTGTCTGTGTGTGTGTCTGTCTGTCCGTTGTTACACCCACGTGACCGCGTTCGCAGTTTGCGTATCGGAGCAAACGTGTTCGCCATTTCCGAACTGCTTTCACGGTCACGGAAATGGCTCCTCTACTTGAGTTCTCACACCACCATCTTCTGGTCTTTGTCCATCCCACACGGACACTAGTCTGTTCTTACTGGCTTCTAATCACCACCATCTTCTGGTCTTCGTCCATTCCACGTGGACCCCAGTCTGTACATACTGGCTTCTAATCACCACCATCTTCTGTTCTTTGTCAATCCCACATTGACACCCGTCTGCACTTACACTGGCTTCTTACACCACCATCCACTGGCCTTCCGTCTATTCCACATAGACACCAATCTGTATCATTGGCTTCTACTCCATTATCATCGTTTGGTTTTAGGATATACGCGGCGATCAGCTAGGGTTACGAGAAACGTCTAGCCTCCGAAGGTGGGATCGACCACCGAAGGTTTTCGCAATTGCGCTTTTTCCTTACTATTATCATAAGTAACATAATAACCATAAGTATGACAATTAGCCAAAACTAACTATAAACCTATTTTCGGACCTTTTACGTCATCATAAGTTCGTGCCCAGCACAGAGACCCCTAGCGGTGGAAAATGAAGCGACTTCCGCCTCATATTGAAAATCCGGTTCAGAGTTTTAAAGAGACGCCATTGAAATTTGAGTCGACGGTCCTAAGCCTTGGTTATATAGTTGATTTGTCTTGACTTTTTACCGATTTTAGCGCGACCACATTACGAAGTTGAAAATTGCACTGGGTAGGTTTAGTTACCGAATATTTAGACTTCAAAAGGCTTATCATTTTTGGTGCTGAAATATCCGACTTTCAAAGTGAAACATACAAACACCGCGACCCCGCGAGCTTGTACAATAAATAGCAGACGAGCTATTTCCGACACAAATACGTTCAAGGAGAAGGTTTATTGTGATTGGCTAATATTGAAGAACTACGTCATTCGCCAAAGACCAGCATGAAGTACTCGACGGGGTTGCAAGTCCTGGCCTGATGTAAGTGAGAGTGTCAGTGTTGATTATAGGTTTCATTTTGAAATTTGCATTATTACAACAGGAAGAGTCATACTTATGTTTATTATGTTACTTATGCTATTATAATGGAAACGAATCGTATATATACCCCAAAATTTGAAGAAAGCGGGAAGAGGGGTACCCTTCACTTTAAACGTCAATATTAGCAAAGTTTGAGAAGATAATAGGTATAACTTTATTTTAAACGATTTAACTATTATTAATGTTAATTATTGAAGATTAAAATAATTTTTTTTTTTTTTTTTTTTTGCTCCTGAGGGGGGATACGAGCTAGGGCTGAATGAAGCCTTACAGCTGCGATTTCTTAGGTTGAAAATTGTGAGGGGAATTAATTAAAGGTTTAAGTGGTGTTTAAGTTTGGTTTTAAATTGCACAAGTGATTTTAGGGAGATAATCTCAGGGGGTAGGGAATTCCAGATGGGGACCAACCGATGGAAAAAAGAGTGCTTCAGTTGATTTTTACGAGCCTGTTGACGAAATAATTTTCTATGGTGACCACGGGTGGGGATAGACGAGGGAGCAGCGGAAAAGAATCTTTGGTCGGGACAATTTAGGATTTTGAATAAACTGATTAGGTCGAGGTAAGACCGACGAGTAGTCAAAGAAGGCCAACCAAGGGTAGATAGCCTACTGTCTCTGGGTTGATGTTTTAGGATACGCGGTAGTCGAGAGAAGGAACCCTGAATGTTGTCTAGTTGTTGAATGTCGAGAGCTGAGTGAGGGTTCCAGATTTGGCTACCAAATTCTAGGACTGGGCGAACGTAGCAGGTATAAATGCGGGTCAGAAACTCAGGGGTGATGCCTGGGAAATTGGCTTTGATTAAAAATAGTTATATTTATTTAAATATTAGAGATAAACCTCTCGTGCAAAGAGAGATTATCATTGCCTCCTATATCTACCAAGGCCCGTGCATGCGATATATTTCCTTCATTGCCTCCTATATCTATCAAGGCCCGTGCATTGTGATATATTTCATTCATTGCCTCCTATATCTATCAAGGCACGTGCATTGTGATATATTTCATTCATTGCCTCCGTGCATTGCGATATATTTTTCAAAACAACAACAAAAATGGGAAGCTCCTCTCAGAAACATAATAATTTCTTTTCTCTGTATATGAAATGAAAATATGGATAATATTGCGCTCCTTTAATGGTATGAATCCTTGCCTGTTTATTAATATTTTACGTAGGAGTAATACGTTTTTAGCGAAGTCAAGAGAGGATAAACATAAGCGAGATTGTTTCAGAAAAAAAATACTGCTTCCACTAATGGGTTTATACTCCTTGTTACTGTTGTATAGAGTAATCATGATAAAAGCTTAAAAAATTACGAAAGGACAGACCTTTTTTATCCTCTTGTTCTATTCTTAATAAGAATATAAAACATTTATTTTGTATCAAAAAATATTTTTTGGTGCTAAGATTGCTTTAAAAAAATCCAAACGGTTAGGCATTGGTAAAAAAGAGAAATGATATTTTTCAAATCTAATGAGATAACGCCCACCTGGTTGAAAATTGCCCTTTTTTATCCGCGGGAGCCATTCTTAATGAGAATTTCGATGCTAGTAGGTTGTCAATTAAACTACCGGTATATTATTGTTGTTGGAAATTGGATATTAAGTCAAATTAGGTGGTTGTAAAGAGCCAGCAGGTTTTTGCCACTTCTTTTTGTGAGTATTTGATTTTTGTATGTAAAATGGAGGAAGATAATGTTTAGAGTTAGGATGAAATGCGGAAGCGCAAAGCGCGGGAAAGGATGAGGGCAAAAAGGTCGACGTTTTCATTGGATACTTAAGGTTATATAATCTTCTCGACACGGAGAAGTAATATTTTGGTTTTCCCAACTTGTTTCATTTTAGCATGAAACTATAATCTCTATTTATTTACAGCGTGATTTACCAAATCACAGTGTACCTGGCGGTACTCGCCGAGGTCGTGGCGGACGATGCATTTATGGACGACTTGCTGAATAGAGTTCGGCAGGTCGTGTATAATAACTGCGTCTTTATTCCCCACGAGTGAGTTTTCATGCATTATTTTATGATTTTATTTAAATGTAATTTTATAATTTTTATTACAGCCTCTTGGTTTTTAACTGTCAAGGGTTCCAGTAAGTTAATTATTTTTATCAGTCGTTCAATCATTAACCCTCTTTTTTCTCTTGCCCACAGAGTCATCCAGGAACTCTCGCAGCTCTTTACGTACCGCCGGGTACGCTTCATAGCAGCTAGCACGAGTGTACAAGGGTAGGGACGACATAATGTTCGAATTATTTCGTACACTCGTGCAGACCCTGTCGCTGCCATAAAAAAATGTAAATTCTTTTTAAAAAAATTATTTTTGTGTTTTTAAAAAATAATAAATTTTGTTCTGCAATTATATACTTCTATTCATTTAAATTAAGCTTATATTTTTTGCCTCAAAGTTTAAACTTTATTTCTTAGGTTTAAATAGTAAAAAAAAGGAAGAGAGATATAAATAGGTATGTCTAGTATTAGTTATATAAAATGGAACAGTTTTTCGGTTTTAAATTCAATTTTTTATGTAACATCAAAGAATAAACCAATTAACAAATAGACATAAATTTAAAAATGAGTTAACATATGCATTCTGTTTTTCAACAAAGTTATTTGACCCGAAATTACAGAGAAAAAAGTGTAATTATAAAAATAGTTTTCAAGGTTTTCTTCCTGTAATACGTTGTTAAATATCATCACCACCTGGTACGAGGTTGAAAAATTAGTGAAGTAGCCCACCAAGGCATAAAATATTTTGCGCTGTCCATCTAAACATGGTATACGATCGTGGTCACCGTATAAAATAGATATGGTTCCATGTAAACGATTACCATTTATCACCTCAGAGCTACCAGCCATTGGTGAGAAAAGAAAATACATAGAGAAAAGATATAAATTAAGTTTCAATCAGTACTTAGCCAAATCAGAGTTAAAGCCGTGGAAGAAGAGGAATTATCCCTTGCGCATGAAAACTATCAAGAAAAGCAACTTTTAACAACATTATTCTTATGGCGGGTTTCACTCAGTATAATTTGTGCCAGACCTTTCAGAAACACCTTATCTTATTTTATAATATAATTGCTTACGAAAAAGATGTTCGCATTGAAAAATCAAGGAACATGTAAAACCTGGGACCCTATTCTCTAACTACATTTGGATCATTCCTAATCCAAATGATTTGGTTTTGGGGTCGATTCATCCCCAAATGACACTAATCGGTATTCTGTAACTCCAAATCCATTTTCATTTGGTTCAAACCCTATCCAAACATTTGGCCAGCCAAATGGCCATCCAAAAAGTCATTTTCCCCTTTTTCACCCCGTTTGTGGCCGCCATTTTTCTTTAAGGGGAAAAAATTGAGAGTGGGTCCTTTTTCGTTGTCATTTTCATATTTTTTAAATATGATATAAATTATTTTCCAAGCTTTAATATAAGCCTAATTTCATAATTTTCCACCTTTTCATTGTCCCACAAACCATTTCTAAACTTGGCACCGTTGATTTTTGGCATTTATTAAAAAATATATTTTTTTTTGCCCCTCGTTTTAAGGCCCGATACTTGTCCATCTCGTAGCATCTAGTGACACTTAAAGTAACGATTTAATCTTATAAACAGACTACCATCATAAGCCCATATCGTAAATTAACCGATGTTGATATCAAAACTTAATTCAAATACCAATACCATTTTTTTTTAACTCAATGAATCTTCAATATCAACATCAAAAATTATCTACTGAAAGAGATATCTACTTATATTCCATTAAAATTTCTCGCAACATTTCAAATTAACGACTATAGAAATGTGCAAATGAAGTTCAGGCCGATTAATTGGGGATATTGCTATATTGGTCACCGTTACCGATCACAGATAGATTTGCGTCCTTCAGTAGTGTTTATTAAGGCTCGTTTACATGTGCGCGAGAAATGGAAAAAGTCGAAGCGTAAAGCTGAGAGATGAGGCGTATTGGGGTTTGCGTTCCCTAAGCGTACCGTTTACAAACAAGCGAGACTTTTTTAAGTCGCGCTTGTTGCTCATAGATGAAACGGGTGTTCCGAATAAGCTCCGATGTGCCGTGGTAGATTTTTCAGCTCATGTTTGCTTGTCGCAAAGAGTCACGTGATTTTCAAAGCCAATAATAGCCAAAGACCGAATATCGTTTGATATTTTTGCGTTAGTTTATCTCGCGAAATAGGCCTAGGCACCACCATTGAGAATGTCTTTAAAAGAAAGAAAATTTTTGAAATACGTGTAATCACATTGCCTAATCCTTTTAAGCTTGACAATTAAAACAACATTATTCTCAAGCCCAAGTAGAGAAAATATATATAAATTATATCAAATAAGGTTATACCAAAAGGCAAAAATAGCCTTCTTTGTTTCTATATCTCCATATAGGATGTACCCACCAACGACTTTCCATTCTATTATAAATATCGAATGTTTTTCAAAAGCAATAGTTTCTTTTTAACCAGAAGCAAACTAACGACAGTCGACGCCATTTTAGTTGTTTACTTCCGACTGAAAGGCAACTCTGCAATCTCGACTAATGCTACCGCCAAGCTCGTATGTAAACGAAGGAGCGGATGGAGCAGCGGGAACAAACGCTTTTGGCAGATGCGATTTTTTTGGGCGCGAGAAAAAGATTGAACTTTCATCTTCTACTCTCCGCTTTAAGCTTAATTCTCGCGCACATGTAAACGAGCCTTTATGCTCGTGAAATGGTAAGCGAAATCTGTGATTAAAGTTTAAAATAGACATGTGCAAAAAGTGCTTTATTCATATCAACTCGATTACCGAATATCTAAATTTGACCAAAATTAACAAAATATTCTCTTCATGATTAAAAATCTTGTTTAAAGCAGCAAGGCATCTAATCTTATTTACCTTATTTTTAAAAAAGTAGGTTGATACCTCTTTCAGTAGATGATTGATTGATATTTCAGTTTCATTGATTTTTTTTGTTCAGTGTCCCTCCTCCGGTAACTAGAATCATATATATGGAATAGAGAAAGAGGCCTTAGCACCTTCTGCCAGCTGTACTATCTTAGCACATTGGAGCCTAGAAATTTTTCGTTCTTGTATTAATTATATCCATAATTTACGATACTGTATTTTACTGACCATATACCCCGTTAAAACAAATTTAGCCAAAATGTGATGAGTGTATCGTTCCCAAGTTGTCGTTCAATGATACACTTGCCATGGAAAGGAACGAACCTAACAGTGTCAATACTTTTGAAGGCCTTGTTCAAGCGCTAAACAAGGATCCCAAAGCGGTACAATACAGGTATGATACGAACATTCTTAATCGTAATCTTTTTTTGCAGGGCATTCTACCTGTGTGGAATACTTTGATTTTCGTATCATGGTATATGACGCAGCATTTTATGGCGGATATGAAATCAATCTTCTTAGATGGAACTTTCGAAGTTATTTTGAAGGCGGCCCACCAAAGCATTACGTCAGCTATTTTTTCCTTTTGATCGCGATAGCAAGATTTTATTCTTATTATTTTTTTAAATACGTATTCCCTTTTGTGTACGCTTTCATGACCAGAAAAACAGCGGGAGCGTATGATGAGGTTCTTGATTTCTTATGCCGAGAATACCTCAATTTTCAGTCTACTGACATCATGACTGACTTTGAAATGGGAATTCAAAGGAGTTTGCATGATCATTTCCCTTTGCCGAGGCTACGTGGGTGTTGGTTCCACTACACACAGGTTATCGTTTTTAGAAGAGAAAAATTCCAAACCCGTGAAAATTTCTTCAGGCGATTTATTGCAGAGTCGCCGCGAGCCCTGAACTTCACCGTCATTATAAGACAGGGAGGGACTTGCCACGGGAACAGAACAACATCCGCGATTTAAACAAAATGATGATGGCGTTGCCTCTTTTGCCAGCTGTCCAAATTCAAGAGGGAATGGACGTAATATTGAATGGCATTGGTAGACCCTTTCGTGACCATGCGGTAAAAATTTACAGAACGATTTCGGTCGAGCTTTATTGCCATCTTTTGACAAATGTTTTTTTTTAGTTGAATTTAGTTGACCCGAATAGTATCAATACTTTGGGTCGCTACGTTCAAGATTATTGGACAGATAATGTGACACCTTTCGTAATTTCCGTCCACGGGGTTCGAAGGCGAAGAAACAACGATGTAGAGTCTTTCCACGCTCAGTTGAACAGGGACTTCAGGGGAAATTTTCCATGCGTATGGTTATTTACAAGTATATACGTGAAAAACTATCAATTTGGATTCTTAAGCTAACGTTGTGTATATAAAACAAAAAATCTGAGATCAATTGAAGACAGAGCGCGTAGAGACAATGAAATAGCAGAAGAGAGGAGGTCCATTCGAACAGGCCATAACGCGTCCCATCTAAATAACAAGTAAGTCGGGATAACACAAACAATGTAAATACTTTGGTAATGATAAACTTAAACCAATCCGAATTTTATAGTTGCCTAGCAATAGTAACTGATAAATGTTCAACAGTTCTTACGTCATGCAAGACATCCAATTAATACAGGTGCTGATGTTGGAAATGGAGAACCAGAAATTGGTCTGTAATATTAACATAAATTTAACCTTTATCCATAATGGGGTCTGTTTCAGCAAGCTATAGAAATGAACACTGTTTTGAATGTTGTTGAATAAGACCTCTGGTTCTATATTCGAATAGATTTTCAATATAATAGTTTTATGCTCATCTCAATTTTAACAATTTGGAGAGAAAATACCAAATGTAAATTGAATACCCTCTATTCCTGTCGCGCAGCGCATCCAGAATCTTTGTCGCCCCACCCCGAAGTTCCTTTGGCCCACCCACCCCAAACACTAGGTTTCAAAAACCCATATATTCTCAGTTCCCAAACACTAGGTTTCAAAAACACAGATATTCTCAGTTCCTAAAAATTGGGTTTCGAAAACCCAGATATTCTCAGTTCCTAAACATTAGGTTTCAAAAACCCAGATATTCTCAGTTCCCAAACACTAGGTTTCAAAAATCCAGATATTCTCAGTTCCTAAACACTAGGTTTCAAAAACCCAGATATTCTCAGTTCCTAAACATTAGATTTCGAAAACCTAGATATTCTCAGTTCCCAAACACTAGGTTTTGACAACCCAGATATTCTCAGTTCCAAAACACTAGGTTTCAAAAACCCAGATATTCTCAGTTCCTAAACACTAGGTTTCAAAAACCCAGATATTCTCAGTTCCTAAACACTAGGTTTCAAAAACCCAGATATTCTCAGTTCCTAAACACTAGGTTTCAAAAACCCAGATATTCTCAGTTCCTAAACATTAGAATTCGAAACCCAGATATTCTCAGTTCCTAAACATTAGATTTCGAAACCCAGATATTCTCAGTTCCCAAACACTAGGTTTCGAAAACCCAAATATTCTCAGTTCCAAAACACTAGGTTTCAAAAACCCAGATATTCTCAGTTCCTAAACACTAGGTTTCAAAAACCCAGATATTCTCAGTTCCTAAACACTAGGTTTCAAAAACCCAGATATTCTCAGTTCCTAAACACTAGGTTTCAAAAACCCAGATATTCTCAGTTCCTAAACACTAGGTTTCAAAAACCCAGATATTCTCAGTTCCTAAACACTAGGTTTCGAATTTAGTTGACCCGAATAGTATCAATACATTGGGTCGCTACGTTCAAGATTTTTGAATAGATACTGTGACACCTTTCGTAGTATATATAGCCTGAATAGCCTAGGGAGCGGAGGTTAGTTAGTCTGAGGTACTCTAGTCAGGAAGTTAGTCAGTGGGACTCCTATTCGACACCCGAGTGGCTAACATCTGTCGCCGGCAGCAATAGACGATCGCCCTTCCGACCCTCTAACGGTTAAGTTATATTAAATAGGAAATTCCCGCGCTCTTTCTCTAGTCGCGTACCGTTTCAAGACCAAAGACACAGTTTCCAGGGCTCTAAACATTACTGTAAGTGTTATGTTTCTTTAGTACGGACATTCCCTACTGGCGCTTCCCAATTTGAGTACTTTACATTGTAAATAGCATTATCATATACTAAAATTAACTAACCCCATAATATTTTTTTTCTATGTATAAACTAACCCAACCAGAACCTGGTATAATAAAAGATAGAATTTTTGCCACCTAATTTTGTCTTATTATTTCTTACTCTGTAAACCTCAGCTTTTTAAGCAAATCGGTTACAGGGGAGAAATAATTGGCGAACTTGACAGGACCTCGAACATTTTCGTGAGTTGGGTTAGCGTTAATTTAAATTAAATTTAATATATTGGATAGCCTAGGCTTAAAGCCATTTTTAGGCTTATCGGTTAGTGCGGTTCTTTTTTCCCCTCCGATAAACCAGTTAGACAATGTGGCGTAGTAGGGTTATTGCAACCCCGGATTCCGACAGTGAATCGGACGTTTCCCCCGTGTTGGTTGCAGGAGCTAGTCGCCCTAATAGGTTAGCCAATCAGAGAGACGCTAGAGCTAGATCACGTGATCTTCAACGTCTCGCCGCGAGACGCGCTTTGCTAGAACAAAGCCCTGCACAAAGTGATCTTCATCTAGCCGCTTGTTTTAATCAATTACGCCTCTCTGATCCTATTTTATCTCAACCACCAGCTATGAGTAATCCGCCCATTACAGTAAGTCAAACTGGTTATCCATTTTCTACTATTAATCCTAATGTACCGCGAGTTAGGTTTAGTACAACACAGACAGGTGTAAACCCCTTTTCTGTTGCGCCTTCACAACCGAGGCTTACCACTAATACGCATGCCAATGTTAGTGTGCCAAGCTCGTACGTGACTGTTAACACTAGGCCTATATCAAGTACCACTTCAGTGTTAGGACAACCGCCTGTGGTTACCACTAGTAGTTATCCTTCCACGAATCCATTTGTGACAATACCACCCATTTCAAACATTTCCTCAGTGTTAGGCCAACCTACAACTTCTGGTCCTTCACACTTTGTTCCTCAAAGAACTTTACCAGTAGCGGGTCGGGGTTCTGTAGTTTCCTATGGACCTTTAAATTCAACCCCTATTAATCCATTTTTGCCTGTTCCGGCACCAGATACAGCATATGCCATGTTAAGTGCTAAGCTTACTGAATTAACAGACTTAGTATCGACTTATGTAGCTTCTAGTACCACGCACAATTTGAATGCTACTGCAGCTTTAAATTTGTCACATGGTGCTAGAGTACTAAAACCAGATTTTAGATTTAACGGTAATTGTGCAGAGGCTGCCAATTTCCTGTATCAATTAGACGGTTTTCAATTACTACATTCGTTAAATGACATGGATCTTTTAAGATTAATGCCTACCTTAATGGTAGATGGAGCACGTGTATGGTATCGGCAGGAGAGGATGGAGGAGGAAATGTCACTACTTAATTTTAAGCTAAGATTTCAGGCTTATTTCATGTCCGAAGATAAACAAAGGTTTATGAGGACAGAGTTAATTACTAGCAAACAAAGTCAGGATGAAAGTGTAGTTCAGTTTATTGAACGCATGCAAAATATGAATTTTGCTTTACGTAATCCTTTCGGGGAGTTAGAATTACTTCCCCCGTTAGAAGAAAACTTACGTCCTGACATTAGTTTGTACTTACAAAGAAATTACAATACCATTTCTGAGTTAAGTTTACATGCTCAGACCGTCGAATCTCGACTTAGGGCTTGTCAAACTAGAGTACCTGCTAGTTCGTCCAAAAGTGATAGTTCGCATGGTATGTCCGCAACTAGTCAGATACCCAATTCACGTCTAGTAGCTCTAGGCTAGTATGTCACAAATGTGGGAAAGCGGGAGATATTCGACCTAATTGTCCATATCCTAAGAGGAATAAACCAGCCTCTCCTTCTAGAACCAAGGCACCACAAGCTAGTAAGAAGAAAAAGGGAAACTAGATAGCAAGGAGGATAACAGAGGGTCCCTTTCTTGCAGTTTTAAAATCCCTCCAAATTCTTATATTGTAGCTTCTTCTAGCGTTAACCCTCAGACTAATTTGTCATTTGCCTTGCCTTTAAGCTTTCCCCATACTAGACTTATCCTAGCTAGAGTAGACCAGGGTTCTGACACTAGTTTCATATCAACTAAGGCATACTCAGACATCCTTATGGACCTTCACGACACAGACCCTGATACATATACACAAAACACCGAAGATTGCATCTTTTTGCCAAACGGGCAGTACTTCTTTACTAGTGGTAGTGTAGAATTAGAATTCACTATTTGTGGGACTTCATTCACACACTATTTTCACATTGTCCCTGATCTGTTCTGTGAGATCATTTTAGGTGCGGATTTCCTTATGAGAAACTTAGCTATCATAGACTTCCCTAGTGTAACAGTAACTTTGTTAGGTAAAAACTATTCTTTGTTACCAGCACCACCGATCTCAATTGGTACCATTGAATCGGCTAGTGAACAGCAAGACATTAGTCCTGCAGTAGCGGAAAGTACTATGACAGCAATACAAATCCAGGATCTAAAACAGTTATTGTTGAAGTTTCCTGCGGTGACTACAGCTAAGCCTGGTCGAACTCACACGACTACACATACTATAGATACAGGAGACAGTAAGCCTATAAGTACTCTTGCCTATAGATGCACAGAAGCAAAAAGAGCAATCACTAAGGAACATATAGACAAAATGTTGAAGGCGGGACAAATACGTCCTTCCCGAAGCCCCTGGTCCTCCGGAATTCGCCTCGTACCTAAATAGGAAGGTGGATGGAGATTCTGTATTGATTACAGACCTCTTAATAAGGTCACTAAACCAGATCCCTATCCTCTTCCCAAGGTCGAAGACATTTTGTTAGGCCTAAATAAGCCGAAGTACATAACTTCATTAGATTTAATGAGTGGGTACTTTCAGGTCCTTATGGATCCTGATAGCAGTGTTGGGCACATTTATTTCGATATATCTTTTTACCTATCAAAATATTTTTGTTTTCGCCCCTATCAATTTTTTACCTATCAAAATATTTTTATTTTCGCCCCTATCAATTTTTTACCTATCAAAATATTTTGGATTTCGCACCTATCAATTTTTTACCTATCAAAATATTTATATATATTTATATTTATATTTATATATATTTATATATATAAATATATATATATTTGTAAAGGAGTGGTCTACGCACGTTGTAAAAAGAGAATTCTCGCAGATTCCGGGTTAGAGCTCTGAGACCTAACCGAGGTTTCCGAAGTATCGGATCATATCGGTATCGGTTTAAACTGGTATCGGCCCATCTCTACTAAAATTTACTCTCGCGTGAGTCGCGACGGCGCGAGTCGTTAGGCTTAGAAATTTGAAACTTGGTTTTTTCTCTCTCTAACGTCAGTGATGCCGTACTTGCGCACCGCTGATGCGTAGTAGCTACTAGTCGGCCTCGGGTAGATCTCTCTCTCCAGACCGCTAAATGGAGGTCTCTCCGTAATACCTTTGGCCACTCCTCTACATTCCTCCTCCCTGGTTCGTAGACCATCTTATGACCTACCGCTGCTGTATACCGGGAAGAGGGAAGGAAAGAATTCACTAAAATTTAATTAAATATATTAGAAATATCATTTTTGCTTTCAAATATTTTTAATAGGTAGCGATAGCTATCAAATTTAAATCAAATTAAATATTCTTAAAAACTAATGAATCAGGAAAAGTATCAAAAAAATTCCTTAGGAATCGGAACTTTCAAACTCAATTTTTCATGCCTATATCATTTAGGTTGATCTATCACTATCAAAATCGGTCAAATGATAGCTAGATTTTTTTCCAACTATCAAATAAAGTATCAGATTCAAAAAAGATATGATAGTGCCCATCACTGCTCTCAACTTAACGAAGTGTCACTTTGCTAAACCGTCTACATTAATTTTAGGTCATGTAATAGATAGCACAGGTATACATGTAAACCCGGCTAAAACCATAGCCATTAAGCAGTTTCCTAGACCAACAGATGTTAAGTCTCTGTCGCGTTTCTTAGGCTTTACGGGATGGCATAGTAGGTTTGTGCCCCATTATGCGGAGATAGTAGCTCCTTTAGCGTAAGAACATCCAATGGGTCTGGAGTGAGCAATGTGAAGAAGCCTTCTTAAAATTAAAAGCAGCTATAGTACATGCTAATGAGCATCCTGTTTACCATTATGATCCCAGTAAACATACGTACCTAACCACAGATGCTAGCAACATTGGTTTGGGCGCTATGCTTAGTCAGAAAGAGGGAAAGGTAGAATACCCTATAGCTTACGCTTCTACCCTGCTTAATGCAGCGGAAAAGAATTATTCCACATACACTGTAAAAAAAAGGGGTCGGAAACGCACCTTTAAAGGTGTTTTCTTCCCCCACAGGAGACGCACCCTTTTAGGTACAAATTCGCACCCCATATATAGGGTGTTTATAAATACCCTAGTATATGGGGTGTTTTTATATACCCTAAGGTGCTTAATAGAACCCTTAAAGGAATTTAACTGGACCTCAGAAATTCTGCTTAGGGTGTGAAAAAATACACTTTCATCTTTTAAGGGTGCGAATCGAAACCAAATATGGTATTTACCTGTACCTGATAAATTCGGTTGGGGGGTTCGAAAAAATACCCTTTCAATTGTTGGGGTGTGAATTGAAACCATTTATGGTATGTAAATGTACCTTATGAATTCTGTTATGGGATGGAAATTGAAACCAAATGCATTGACCTGTACCTGAAAAATTCCCCCTGGGGTGCAAGAAATGGCATTTCGGCCATTTACGGGTACTAACTGTTGTTGTTTGACGCAAGAACGACTCTGGGGTTAACTGGTTATAAACTCTTTATTAAGTTAATTAAAACATTTAAGTTAATTTCCGGGAACGCTACTACGTACTCCCATACGTCGTTCTTTTGAAGCAGGGCTTCCACTTGCATTTTCCAGGTATCATAATTATCTTTCGTTAACGTCTCGATTTGTCCCAGGTGATTTCCGGCCATTCTCCGTCTGACTCCGCACCTTAAAGGATAATCTTCCCGGCGTTGAACTTCTTATGACTTCTAAACCTTTGCGCAGTGGAAGCGTGCTGGGCCCATAACCTGTTGTTGTTTGACGCAAGAACGACTCTGGGTTTAACTGGTTATAAACTCTTTATTAAGTTAATTAAAACATTTAAGTTAATTTCCGGGAACGCTACTAACAACTGATATCTGAGAACAGATAACTGGGAACTGATCAACTGTGAACTGACGACTGAGAACTGACAAACGTTATCGGAATGTTATCCGGTTATATAGTTAAGGCCTCGCGATAAAAATAAAAAATAAAGATTACAAGAATGACCGCAATGCATAAAAAATAAAGATTACAAGAATGACCGCGATGCATAAAAAACACAAGTATAGAAAATAGAATCTGGATATAGATAAAAAACAACCGGTATTATCTCTAATTTACAACAGTCCCTCTTAATATCGGTGGTTTCAATCTTCTATCCAGGGGGTGGTCATTTAATTATTTCCAGTCCAAGGGCTTTGACGCAGAGGAGAAGCTTCGGACGGAACAGGCTCTTCGTACAGATGTCAGCTGGCATTTCCTCTGTTGGTAGATACCGCAAGGCTATATGTCCCTGGTCGTAGGTGTCTCGAATGAAGTGGTGCCGGATATCAATGTGCTTCGTTCTGGCATGGAAAACAGGATTCTGAACGAGTTTCTGGGCACCCTGGTTGTCGTTGTACAGCTCGATCGCCTGAACTGATACTCCAAGTTCGTTGAGAAGTCCCTTGAGATATATGGCTTCTTTGGTTGCGTCGGACATCGCCATATATTCTGCTTCTGTACTGGACAAGGCAACAGTTCGCTGTTTCCGGGCTTCCCAGGATACTGCAGCGCCGGCTAGTTTGAAGACATATCCAGTATATGACTTCCTATCTTTCGGACAGCGTCCATAGTCTGCATTAACGAAACCTTGGATTGGCAATCCGGTCTTCCGATAAAGCAACCCATGATGAAGAGTTCCCTTCAGGTATCTCAGAACTCTTTTCCCGGCAATCCAATGAGTTTCGTCATAACTTGTGTTGAACTGGCTCAATGCGCTGACTGAATACGCCATATCCGGTCGTGATGACACTACCAGGTACATGAGAGAGCCGACCAGAGATTGATACGGGATACGACTGATCTCTTCTGCTACTGGGTGTTCTGGACTTTGCAACTTGTTGTTGGCCGGGACTTCGATTTCGCCTTTAGCTTTGCATCCGTATTTCAGGTTGACTTCTGGAGTGACGAAATCATCATATCCGCCTTGTTTATTAAATTCTCCCAGGAACTTGACATTTCGACTTCGGTAAATTTGCTTCTCAGACGGAACCCAGAGTCGATAGGCCTTCGAGACTTCAGAATAGCCGATGAAAACGCATTCTTTGCTCCTGGCTGCAAACTTTTCGTCCAACAGCAAAGCTTTGTCGCCGAAAATCTTCAAATGTTGCAGGGATGGCTTCTTTCCGGTCTATCTGGTAAATGGTACTTCTCCATTTATGCTCCGGGAAGGACAACGGTTTCGAATGTAATTAGCCGTGGCCATCGCTTCTGCCCAGAATGATGGTGGAAGTTGCGCTTGTATCATCATACCCAGGAGTGTTCTGTTCTTTCTTTGAGCAATGCCATTCTGTTCCGGGGTGTATGGTACGGTGAGTCTTCTTTTTATCCCAGAGTCTTTCAGGAATCTGTCGAATTCATTGTTGTAGTATTCGGTACCGTTGTCGGACTGCAATGTCTTGATTTTTCTCCCGGTTTCCACTTCAGCTCGATGCTTGAATTCTTTGAAGGCTTTCAACACTTCGCTCTTGTGTTTTAAAAAGCTGACTTCACTCCACCGGGAATAATCATCAGTGAAAACGACGATGTACTTGGCTAAGCTCATCGACGTTACTCTCATCGGCGCGCATACGTCAGAGTGTACTATTTCCAGGACATGTGAGGTTCATACTAGGATAGAAAAATATTTGAAGAGAACTCCAATTTTAAAAATGAACGATGACATTTTGGTAAAATGCGTAAATTCTTTCGGAAGGAAATGAAGATAAACAACAACATTTTGGAAAAGGTTGTAACAAAGAAGCCACCCCTCCAACGTCGTCTGCTTCATCTCTTTTTTAAATTACCATTTTTCACACGAGTGGCGCCTTAAGCGCCACTGGCTTTCAATTGTTAAAAAATATATTTTTTGGCGGGGATAAAAACCCCCGCCGCCGCTGTCAGTCAGGGAGTAAAATCTTGTAACGCGACAAGTACAGACGCGCTTTTTGTTATAACTAAATTCAAGTGAAATATTAAGAGAGATCTGCGTTATTTCTTCCTACGACGATGGACTATCTGGTAATTACTTGGTCATGATCCATAAGATCTTTAAGCGGGTAACCTGGGAACTTTTTAATTGCTAGTTACTTATTTAATTCTTTGTGGAATCGTGAAGTTAGGCCCTTTTCCTACTTTTAAAACTTTACGGTTACATAAAGTGGCGAGCTTGCCAGGACTCGTTAAGACTACTGTTGTATACATATAAAAAACCTTTTGGCCTATTCCACTGATAACGAAACGGTATAAAAGAAAGCTAACTTGTAAGCCACGGGGGCAGTCTAACGCGAACTCGGAAGCGATGTAAACTATATTTTATTGTACTCTTCTATTCATTGACCAAGTAATAAATACCAGTATTTTAGTTATTACATCTGCAGTATTTCCTCCCACAATACACAACAAATTGGCGACGGAGGCGAGATATTTAATACAGGATAGATTTTAGATAAAGTCGCGAGGTATTAAATAAAGCGCGAGGTTTTACGAAAGTCGCGAGATTAAATAAGTTGAAGTAGGTTGTCAAAGTTACGCACGGAGACACATCTCAAGTACAACAGTCGTATTTTGCCGGGATACGTACCCACCACGACACTATGGAATCATTCAGCTACTTTGGATCCTTTAACAGCAAAGTCGAGTCATGGTCATTATACTCAGAGAGATTGAACCAGTTCTTCATCGTCACAAACGTCACGACGGAAGAGATGAAGAGAGCTCAACTACTGACATTCATCGGGGCCGAGACGTATGGAACTCTAAGAAACATAGTCTCGCCGACGAACCCAAAGGACAAGACATACAAAGAACTGATCGACGCCCTTGCCACGCACTTCAACCCAGTACCTTCCGAGATAATACAACGATACAAGTTCAACATGCGAGAAAGACAAGCCGGGGAGACCATAGCCATTTACATATCCGAACTACGCAAAATGACTGAATTTTGTAATTACGGAACATCGCTAGACGACATGTTACGAGACCGTTTAGTTTGTGGATGCCGTGATGATGCTCTACAGAAGAGGTTACTTTCCGAAGACAACCTGACGTTAGCCAAAGCTATTCAAATTGCCCAAGCAATGGAAACAGCGAGTCGCAACCTTCTCGACATTAAAAGTCAAGTAGCACCACCATCAACGGAAAGTGTAAATGCTATCTCAATACTGCACCGGAAGAAGAGGTCGAAAAGAAGAAATACTAATCAGCATTCGCACCAGAATCAATCCAATGGTTATCAGAAGCAGTCTCAGAAATCACAAGAAAGACAGCATTTTAAATGTTCCCGATGTAACGACGCAGGACATTCCCCACCTGACTGTCCATTTCGTGAATCAAAGTGCCACAAATGCACGAAGCTGGGTCATATTTCGAGAGCTTGCCGGTCCAATCCAGGAAGATCGAATACAAACCAGATCAATCATCAAGTTTCAAGAGCCAAAGACGAAATCACTCGTCAAGATTCGAGATATGACGTATTTCCGGAATACGTACTACAAGAATCGCGAATTAATCACCTTGATGATTCGCACCAGAATAGCAAACTTCCAGAACCATATCAGATTACTGTTACAATCAACAATCAAAACTTCAAAATGGAGGTCGATACCGGTTCTGCATACTCACTTCTGCCAAGTAGCAAAGTACAAGATCTCTTGAAGATATATGAATTGAAACCTCTCAACATGAAGCTTACGTCGTTCTCTGGTCACGAAGTCGACGTAGCTGGAGTCATTTATCCAAAAGTCACGTTCAAAAATGAAGAAGATGTACTTCCTTTAGTCATTTATTGCGGTGAAGGTCCAACACTGTGTGGAAGAACTTGGACATCGTCACGTTTGCCGATACTTCAAAATGGAGTCCAGCCTCAACTATCAAGAGTTTCTCATGTCAAGCAGACACCGGAATGTAATGCCATTCTGGATAAACACGAAGAACTCTTCAATGACCAATTGGGATGTCTCAAGGATGTCAAGGTTCATTTGTACCGGAAAACTGATATTCAGCCTGTTTTTCATAAAGCTAGATCAGTACCATACGCACTCAAGGATAAAGTTGAGGAAGAGCTAAAAAGGATGGAAGACGCTGGAATAATTACCCAAATCCCATTCGCAAGTTTCGCAGCACCGATAGTTCCAGTACGAAAACCGAATGGAAAGGTCAGAATTTGCGGTGACTTTAGCGTAACGACGAACACGATCATAGATGCAGACAAGTACCCGCTTCCTAAGGTGGAAGATATATTTGCGAAGATGTCCGGATGTACAGTCTTTTCAAGAATCGACATGAAAGATGCATACAGTCAACTTCAGCTCGATGATGAATCCAAGAAGCTTACAGTAATTAACACATCGAGAGGCCTATTTGAATATAACAGACTCCCGTTTGGTGTTTCTTCCGCTTCCGCTATTTTCCAGAAACATATGGAAATCCTTCTGGCAGATCACAAATCAGTCTCACCATATCAAGATGACATTCTCTTGGGAGGCATCGATTGTCAAGACCATAACGAGAAACTTGATAAACTATTAACTACACTGCGCTCAAACGGACTGAAGCTTGGTAGAGACAAATGTCAATTCATGTGTACAAGCTTGGATTTCCTTGGTTACCATTTGGACAAAGATGGACTTCATCCTCAAACCTGTAAAATGAAAGCGATCATGGATGCGCCGGAACCAAATAATCTCGAGGAATTGCGCTCCTTCATTGGATTTCTCAATTACTATTCGAAATTTATTCCGAACCAAGCCACAGAACTTTCTCCTCTCTACGATCTCATGAAGAAGACATCTAACTGGGAATGGACTGAACTACACAAACAAGCGTTCGCTAATGCCAAGAATCTACTAGCAAGATCAAACTTCCTAACGCACTTCGATCCGAAGAAAGACATTCGATTGGCATGCGACGCGTCACCACGAGGAATTGGAGCAGTAATATCCCACGTAGTCGAAAACAACGAGTATCCTATTGCATTTGCTTCCAGAACATTGGCACCTGCTGAGACGAATTACTCTCAACTTGAGCGCGAAGCTTTGTCTCTTGTTTTCGGGGTAACGAAGTTCCGGGACTACTTGCTTGGACGAAGATTCACGTTGGTGACAGACCATCAGCCTCTTATCTATCTGCTATCGGAGAAGAAGCCTATACCTCAAATGGCTGCAGCAAGGCTTCAAAGATGGGCCTTGACTCTATCAGCGTATCGATACACTGTCCAATACAAGAAAGGACTTCTTCATGCCAATGCTGATGCGCTTAGCCGACTACCTATACAAGTACCACAAGCAGAACCTCCACTACCAGTAGAGTCAGTCTTACTCATTCAGCAACTAGATTCCGAACCAATCACTTCAAAGCAAATTGAAGCCGAAATGAAGAATGACCACACCTTAACGATAGTCCTACAACAGCTAAGAAATGGATGGAAATCATCACATACAACTGGAGAATTCGAACTATACTACAAACGACGTTTGGAACTAACAACAGTTGGCAATCTACTCAACTATACTACAAACGACGTTTGGAACTAACAACAGTTGGCAATCTACTCTTGATGGGAAGAAGAATCATCATTCCAGGAAATCTACGCAAATCCATGCTTCAAAATCTTCACGACACGCATCAAGGAATGGTGAAAATGAAGGCTGTCGCACGATCAACATTTTGGTGGCCTAAACTAGACAAGGACATTGAAAACATCGTACGAGAATGTACAACATGTCAAGCTGTAGCGTCCGATCCAGTCAAGACGTTCATTCCATGGCCAGTTCCTGATCGCCCTTGGCAGAGAGTTCATATGGACTTTGCGGGACCCGTGGAAAATAAAATGCTTTTCATAGTCGTAGATGCTAAATCCAAGTGGATGGAATGTGAAGTTGTTAATTCCACATCAACAGAAACTGTTATCAGAAGCTTAAGACCGATGATCGCAAGATTTGGAATAATGAATACTCTTGTGTCGGATAACGCTACATGCTTCACCAGTTCAGAGTTATCATCTTTCATCAAAAGCTACGGAATTAATCATCTGAAGATAGCACCATATCACCCTCAATCGAATGGCCAAGCCGAACGAACTGTCCGCATCGTCAAGGGTTCCTTGAAGAAGCTATCGGGAAGAACAAGTTCAGAAACTGAAATAATTGAAATGGGTTTGGACGTATTCAGAGTAGGCACTCTCGAGGAACGAATCAGCAAAATATTAATGCGGTATCGAAGAACTCCATTATCTAATGGAAAGTCACCTGCAGAATTGCACCTGGGTTATAACATCACGACTGAAATCGATTTATGTCATCCTAAATCGAATAATCGGAAACAACAGTATCCAGAAGCCGTGAGCCATGAACGACATCATGCAGTCAACAAACCTGTCCACGTTCGCAATTTCAGTAGAGGACCAAAATGGGTTCCTGGCCACGTAACCAGATGCATTGGGAATAACATGTACGAAGTACGGGTTGCTGATCGCATCATGAGAAAACACGACAATCAGCTTCGATCGAGATTCGTATCCAGACCAGATCCGACACTCAATCCACAATCCAATGAATTGGTTTACCCATCAGTTCCTGAAACTACCACAGTGGACGTACCAGCCGTAATACGAAAACACAGACGCCTTGCACCTGTCCAGATGAGACCCACAGCTAACCATGATGTCAACGAAGAACAACAAAACCATGCTCATGCCAATTCCGAAGTCGACCATTCTGTAACCGAAGTACCTAATGAAGTTCCTCCTATCACAGACAATCTTGGAGCAGCTATACCACAGCAATCTACAACAATTAGCAATTCCAATATCACTCAGCAGAAAGTCGCCCAGCAACCAAGAAGATCGGATCGCATTAAGAAGCCTGTTTCCAGATTGGGACTTTAAAATTAAAAAGGGGGTAGTGTTGTATACATATAAAAAACCTTTTGGCCTATTCCACTGATAACGAAACGGTATAAAAGAAAGCTAACTTGTAAGCCACGGGGGCAGTCTAACGCGAACTCGGAAGCGATGTAAACTATATTTTATTGTACTTGACCAAGTAATAAATACCAGTATTTTAGTTATTACATCTGCAGTATTTCCTCCCACAATACACAACAACTACCATTTACCATTTATACTTAACGCGTACTTGTGAACTTTACTTGTGCCATTGCTCGAACTAATTTTCTGTCGCGTCATGAATCCTGCCGATCCGCATGCTTTGATCGCCGCGATTAACGCGCAGTTACCGGGATCCCATACTCCCCCGAGGGGGATCACTCCCCCTCCAAGCCTCGGTACTAGTCCTTCGCAAGGACAAGCGGCTGGAGGAATCCCACCTCCGCCGCTGCCACCGCAAGGTGCAGCGTCAAATATTTGGCTACAAACAATTCAAACCCTAGCAACTACTTTAGCAAATGTAGGCACTAGACCAGCTGCCAAAAGTAGGCCAAAACCGCCCCCTCACTTAATATTTAGTGGTGTCGAAGGTGAAAGCGCGCCGGAATTCGCGGACTATCACAGCATGTCAGGAGATGACATTATCGCGCTTCTACCCCAAATATTGAGGGGTCGTGCATTAATTTGGTTTAGGGACTTGAATAGGCCAAATCAAGCATTAACGTGGCGTACCGTGAAAGGCGCATTTAGAGACTATTTCTTTTCGGGTAGAGCGGAGGAATCCCTCCGCCTAGAAATAGCGCAATTTAGACAATCCGACAGTGTATCTTTTGACGCGTACATCGCGAGTATCACCGCGATGAATCAGAACCTACGCGTTCCGTATACTGACTCTGAACTGGTCGGTATTTGCAAGCGGAATATCCTCCCCGAAATACGCATCCATGTCTTTCACGACAGCATAAGGACAATGCGCAGCTTCATAGAAAAGGGCCGCGTAACAGAAGAAATTTTACGGGCGACCCCTTCTAGCACATTGTATCCTAGAGACAGTGCAAAGTCTACCCCGCGTAAATCCAGTGGCAGAAGAAATTCTCCCACAGCCGCGGTTTTAACAAAACCGCAGGGGGGAGGTACGACATCAAAGGTTGCGACGCCAAACGCAAGACTTTCCAATAGACCTACACCGGCTCAGACAGAGCAAAACGACTTAAGTCACATAGAATGCTATAAGTGCGGATGCTTAGGGCATTATGCTACCGCCTGTCCGAGCAAACAAGAGGTCGCGCAAAAACACGCTTCGGGAAACGCGAAAGCGGGAAGGCAAAAAGGGGATCGTCTTCCCGCCGCGCGACGAAAGTAAAGCCCCCTATGGAAATTGGCTCTATGGATGTGCGTCGCTGTGAGGTTGATCCTCCCGTGGCCATAGATGCCGTATATTCGCATGGGACTTTCGCGACCAGACTAGATTCCGGCGCTGATGCTTGTTTTATCAGCCTATATCAGTGCCGTAGTTTAGTCAAAACCTTGAAACCAGACTTAGTGCTTCCGGAAGAAGAAGAGACTCAGTGTATAGTGTTAGGCGATGGACGTTATACCTTCACGAAGGGACGCGCGCGAATAGACTTCCGCTTAGGACAGTTGAAACTAACGCAAGAGTTTCACGTCGTTCCGTCATTGCCAAACGATTTTATTTTGGGGAAAAACTTCCTCTATAAACATCGTGCCATTTTGGACTTCGGTACAAAAACTTGTCAGGTTGACGGAACAACGTTTCCATTCGTGTTAAATCTCCCGGGGTTAAAGACTCCAACACCTCAGATTATCGAGGATGTTGAACAAGCTGTCGCGTCGCCTACACTAAGTCCTAAACAAAAGGAAGACTTAAAAACCTTATTATTACGATTTCCAAAACTATTATCGGAAAAAGCGGGACGTACTAACATAGTATATCACGAGATCCATACTACCACGGATGTTCCCGTTAGTCAACGCGCGTATCGTGTTAGCGACGAGAAAAAGCGGATTATTGAAGATCATCTTCACGAAATGATCCGCGACGGTATCGTGAAGCCATCCGTTAGTCCTTACGCGTCGCCTGTGGTACTTGTCCACCAGAAGTGCGGAAAGATACGTTTCTGCGTTAAATAAAGTAACCGTGAAAGATCCGTATCCGCTTCCGAGAATAGAGGAACTATTAGGGAAAATGGGTGCCCCAAAGTTCATCACAGCACTGGACTTGAAGAGCGGCTATTGGCAGATAGATCTCCATCCGCAGGCGAAAGCGAAGACTGCTTTCATCACGCACGCGGGGAAGTACGAGTTCGAAGTACTTCCATTCGGTCTATGCAATGCGCCGTCGTCGTTTCAACGACTCATCGATGAAGTCTTCAGGGATGGACATCATTTTTCCATCTGTGTCTATCTGGACGACATCGTCATTCCATCCAGTACTTGGACAGACCATTTGCAAGCCTTGGAATATGTCTTTCACCGACTGTCTGAAGCAGGACTTACGCTTCAGACGAAGAAATGTCGCTTTGCGCAAAGCGAAGCGACCGTGTTGGGGCATATAGTTAATGAACGAGGGATTCACATTGATCCCTCCAAGACTAAGGCTATAGTAGACTTTCCAATCCCGAAAAACGTGAAAGCAATCCAAAGATTTCTGGGCATGGCGGGATGGCACTCACGATTCATCCCGCAGTATTCCAAGATCGTTGCCCCGTTAAATCATCTTAAGAAAAAAGACGTTCCGTTCCAGTGGAAAGAAGAACAGCAGAAAGCGTTCCAGGCCATCAATGATGCGATCTGTATGGCGCCTCCTTTAGCGGCTTACAACCCAAAGTTGCCGTGTATCCTAACAACGGATGCTAGCGACGCCGGACTTGGAGCTTTCCTGTCACAAATCCAAGATGACGTCGAGGTACCTATTGCCTATGCCAGTAAGCAGCTGACCGACGTCCAGAGGCGATATACCACCACTGAAAAGGAATGTCTTGCCATCTATTGGGGAGTTGGAAAGTTCCGGCCATACTTAGAGAATATACCATTCACTGTGATCACCGATCACAAAGCACTCCAGTGGTTGTTCACCTTGAAGGAGCCGAATTCTCGACTTGTACGTTGGGCAATGTACTTGCAGACGTATGACTTTAAGATCATACACAAGAAGGGAGTTGAGAACAAGGTTGCGGACGCATTATCAAGAGCGCCTGTCTCGCTATTAGCCATGTCGTTGGAAGACATGACTTCGCCGTCCTCGTCAGAAGATTCCAGTCCAGCGGAGTCCTCTTCAATGACGTCGACCTCGTCCTCAACCAGTAGCGAATTAGCTCCTCCCGCCAATCACGCATTGTACCACTCTTTCACGCTGGAAGAAGTGCGGAAAGCCCAAAAAGATGAACAAGCCACACATGATATCATAGTCCAGTTATCAGGAGATAATCCACAAAGACATCGGTACTACGAACTGAAGAACGATGTCTTGTATCGGAAGGCCTACGGTAGACAACCAGCAAAACTCTATTTGCCACAGCGGTTCCGGCGGGACGCCATCCGCTTATTTCATGACCACCCTCTATCTGGACATCGAGGTAGAGATCGTACCTTCGACAAAGTACGAGCCAGATACTGGTGGCCATCGTTCCGGCAGGACGTTATCGAGTACGTCCGCGGATGTCCCTTGTGTCAGATGCACAAGGTCCGCAATAGAAAACGTCCAGGTCTCATGCAGCCTACGGCCATTTCTGAGCCTTTTGAATTGCTGGGAGTGGACATAATGGGACCTCTACCAAGAAGCCGTCACCATCATAAATACCTCCTGGTATTCACGGACTATGCCACCAAATTTGTCGAACTTTACCCGACGAAGAACATCACCGCCAGAACGTGTGTGAAGAAACTCGTCTCCATGATAGTTCGCTACGGATGTCCGAAAGCCATCGTAAGCGACAATGGAACTCAATTCGTTTCTCAGCTTTGGAAGGACATTCTTAAGATGTTCAAAGTAAAGCCACGATACATCACTCCGTATCATCCACAGAGTAACATCGTGGAGCGCACAAACAGAGTTCTGGGCGAAATCATTTCGATGTTCGTTGGTCGAGATCACCGAAGATGGGACGAGAACTTGCCATTCATCCAGTTCGCCATCAACTCGACTACACATACGACAACAGGAAGAACTCCTTTCTACCTGAACATGGGTAGGGAACCGAGATTTCCCTGGGACTTAGACGTGGGGATGCCAGTAGCGGACTTTGTTGAAAGGTCCGCCTCACTCTCAGCGTTAGCGAAGCAACTAGCTTTGTCTAAGGAGCTTGCCAAGAAAGCGCAAGCACACCAGAAGCGCTACTACGATCAAAGGCGGGAAGGAATTGAGTTTCCCGTTGGTGCGCTTGTCTGGAAGGAGACGCATCCCTTGTCTCAAGCGGCACGTGATGTCGCCGCTAAGTTATGTCCCAAATGGGATGGTCCCTACAAGATCGCGAAGAAGCTAGACCGCTTGCGATACAGATTAGAAGACCCAGAAACCGGAGAAAATAAAGGGATTGAGAATATCGCTCATCTCAAGCTTTATTGGTCAAACAAGGATGTCTGCCAACCGGCCGGAGGCCAGTCATCCTCAACGTCAAGTAGTTCATCTTCAAGTTCTACCTCGTCACCGTCCGTGCCTACGCTTCAGGACGCTGGAGTCAGTACTGGTGACGAACGTCGTGAGACTCGACGAGAACGAAGACGACGACTGTTGAAAGACCAAGAAGCGCAGACCGAGTCGTCTGGAGAAGAAACGAGGAGACATCAAACCTCAGCTTCATCCACTAATGGATCCTCTGATTCCCCGTCGGAAGAAGTTCCAGAGTCCTTCCCCGAAGTCTCTGATCTTCCTGAGGAATCTGAGCCAGACGCATTCGCCTTGTTCTCAGATCCTCCCGCGGTCTTCCGAGTGAATCGGATGCCGCCAGACCTTTCTCCACCTTCCTCTCCTGATAGGAGCTCGAGGGAGAAATCTCTCCCTCCACCCTCTGCATCGTCCTCTCCTGATAGGAGCTCGAGGGAGAAGTCTCTCCCTCCACCCTCTGCATCGTCCTCTCCTAATAGGAGCTCGAGGGAGAAGTCTCTCCCTCTACCCTCTCCTCTATCTCACCCTGACGATTCCAGTTCTTCCTCTGAGCCTGAGGAAGACGATAAGGAATTGTCCAACCCTGTTACCGTCAATCCCATGAGATTCGTCAATCCTTTTCGAAGAGGATGGAGACGTGAGATAGTGTTGAGGAAGAATCCTAAGCCTGGAGGTCCGGAGATGGACATTTACTATCATCCTCCAGAACAATATCCGCATAAGACTCTCCGGTCTCGCCCGGACGTTGCGAACTATTTGCGCGCGCATAACATCACCGATGTGACTTCGCGTGATTTTACCTTTGCGCGGCAAGCAATATCGCGAGAACCGTGGGAAACGGTTCGAACCGCAAACTAATAAACTGTTGACGCTTTCCAGGGACCAATGGGCACTTTCGTGCTGAAGATCGAGACGAACGACGCCCCCTTTTATGCCAGCCAGGTTCCGGCAACCGTAATGTTATCGGCACCTTTTCCCCTCGTGTCTCACGGGGCACTGCGGCTGCTAGGGCGCCGCCAAGGCATCCGCCTAATGACGTGGCAATTGCAAGCGTTCCGCCAACGTTGGGCATTCGCCCCCGCCGACCTCCTCATCGCACAATCCCCGGTACTCAGGATTTCGCGCGTGGAAGAGGACACCTCCGCTGCGCTGTCACCGATCGTCTTTCAGGAGGAGCGACCTCTGTTGATTTTAGATATCGCCGGTCTACGCCTGCTTAGGGCGATGATCTGCCCTTGCCTCCGGTGCGAGGGTCTACTGTTCGCGCCATGCGTAGCCCGTGCCCTGGACGCCCCTCCTCGAGGTTCCATCGTCGCGGCGGCCGATACTGCCGCCGCAGAGGTCCAAACCGACCCCATTCCGTTTCACCACCAAGAGGTCCAAGCCGACCTGATAAATCCAAGGGAGGTCCTCGAACAGTACGAGGCGGCCCGGAACTGGGTGCCTCCCGCACATCTCGCGGCGGCCTTCATGGCAGCCGCCGCACCGGCTCCGCCTACCACCGCACCTGCCATCCCCGAGCTAAGGGTCCGCCCGTCCGATTTTGGTCGGGTGTCGCCAGTGGCAGACATCTTGTCCGCCTCTTCTCCTGGTCAGGGACGAGGTCGAGGAAGGCGACCCGACGCGATGCCACCACTAGGACGAGGCCGTGGGCTCGGATCCCTTCTTGCCCGCCCTGTTATCGTCACGAATGTTTGGGCGACCGCCACCCCTGATAGCGGCCAGGGAATTTCCGCGGCGACACCACCACCACCCGCGGTTTCCACGAGCCGCCCAAACGGCGCCGCGCCGCCAAACATGGTCCCAGACGAACGATACACCTTGTGTCGCCGTTGCCAGGTGGGACGACACCATGAAAAGAACTGCCACAAGCCACGGCCCAAGCGGAGCGAGGCCTACAAGGCCCGCCACCGCAACCGAAGCAAGAAGGGAGGCGTGGCCTCGGCCTCCAGAAGATCCCCGGAGCCGCGAGACTCCCATGAGTCAGACTCCCCCTAAAGCAGACGACTTTTCTTGGGGGGGAGGATGTAACAAAGAAGCCACCCCTCCAACGTCGTCTGCTTCATCTCTTTTTTAAATTACCATTTTTCACACGAGTGGCGCCTTAAGCGCCACTGGCTTTCAATTGCTAAAAAATATATTTTTTGGCGGGGATAAAAACCCCCGCCGCCGCTGTCAGTCAGGGAGTAAAATCTTGTAACGCGACAAGTACAGACGCGCTTTTTGTTATAAATAAATTCAAGAGAAATATTAAGAGAGATCTGCGTTATTTTTTTCTACGACGATGGACTATCTGGTAATTACTTAGTCATGATCCATAAGATCTTTAAGCGGGTAACCTGGGAACTTTTTAATTGCTATTTTTTTTTTTTTAATTCTTTGTGGAATCGTGAAGTTAGGCCCTTTTCCTACTTTTAAAACTTTACGGTTACAAGGTGTAACATAATTTTGGAAGTAAATGAAGATAAAAAACAATATTTTGGAAAAGGTGTGATACTATTTGGGAAACTAAATAAATGTATACAATATTTTGGAAAAGGTGTGACATTATTTGAAAAATTAAATAACCAAGCCTAAATCTATAACGTACCTTGACCTATCCGAACATAATTAAAAAGCTAAATCTATTTTAACCTAAGCCTAATTAATCTTAAGCCTAACCAGACCTAAAGTTAAAACACCTTAACAAAACCTAACCCTAACACACTATAAATACTACCCCCCCCCCCACTTGGAAACACCACTTCCATGAATCCCGAGCTAAGCCTAACTTCCGGCGAAAGGGCGTAAGGTGGATTGTAGTTTGGCCAAGGTCAAACGTGTCTAAACTTGCCTACTCACGCTAACATTTCGTTTAACTGAATTGTAGTATTTGTGGAGGTCAGACGTGTCTAAACTTGTCTCCTTGTATATCAATACCGTACTAGCTGTTTTACTTCATTGAAGTTCGTTCACGGCAAGGTTTCACGGCAAGGTTTAAAATGGCCCAGGCTAATTTAAACAATGCAGAATTTGAAAACCCAAATTTTGGTAGCGTAGATGAATTTTTCAGAAACGTTTCATTGAAAAGTTGGGGTGGATATTTTCCAAACATGAATGAAACATTAAAAGCGAAATCAGAGAAGGATGCAATTACTCTGGTAATTTCAATAGGCTTAGTGCCTAGTATAGAATCTTTCAATGAAAGAAGGATTGCTTGTGATTGTGGAAACAGATCGGAAACCGGGGAAATTAATGGCTACCTTGTGGGCGTTCGTTTTGCGCATAGGCGATTTGGGTATGTTATCCGTTGCTCTGCTGCAAAATCTCGCGATAACAAGCGCAAGGCTTTAAAGGCCGGTAAAAGAAAAATACCTGATTATTTGGTGGCTGAGTGTGTAAAGACTTTTCTAGCCACTAAGAACACCTGGTTTTACAACCAAAACTTGTCAGTCACTGACAATCTGTTTCTCGTCTTCCTGTGGGTTTGCAGGATGAGCGTTTCAGACGCCATAACCCATAGCGAATGTTCCGCCCATACAGTTGTGGATTACTATTCCATGTGCCGCGAAGTTATTGAAATTATTATCTCGAACAGGGCAGACAGAGTACAGATTGGTGGACGAAACCTACCTGCACTCACGAAAATACCACCGTGGGGCTGAGTTGGCTGGAGAGAATATCTGCATTTTTGGGATCTATTGCAGAGACACGAAAGATGGTCTCTTTTTGAGGGTTAAAAACAAGTCCCGGGCCGTTTTGTGGAGCCAGATGGCTAGATATATATCCCCCGGATCTATAATCGTGTCTGACGGTGCCCCAATGTATATGAACTGTACATTGATGGGTTTTCAAGAACACTTAACAGTGCTCCATAAGTATGAGTTCGTGAACTCTGAAGATTCACGAGCTCATACTAACAACATAGAAAACCGAAATAGGCACGTAAAGGATACGATTAAATCCTACAGGACCGACAGGGCTTTAAATAGTTATATGGCCTCATACTGGTACAGGTGCCTCTTTTTCAAAGACCAGGATAGTAATTGGCTTCCTAATGGAACCAACTTTAGTCGGTTCTTGGAGGACATCAAGGCTTGCTATCCTGGTACAGGGAAAAAGGCCTGGAGCTTATTGAAGTTGGTGTTTCGGAGCAAGAGCTTGATACTCTGAATTCTGAAACACAACCAGCATTCCTTATTGGGGGCAAAATGAAGACAACACCGTTGACTTCAACGACGAATGAGGTGTTATTTTAATTCGGCAGTAGGCAAGGGGACCTGCCAGTTAAAACTTCCCCAGTTATTTTAATTCGGCAGTAGGCAAGGGGATCTGCCAGTTAAAACTTCCCCAGTTATTTTAATTCGGCAGTAGGCAAGGGGACCTGCCAGTTAAAACTTCCCCAGTTATTTTAATTCGGCAGTAGGCAAGGGGACCTGCCAGTTAAAACTTCTCCAGTGATTTTAATTCGGCAGTAGGCAAGGGGACCTGCCAGCTAAAACTTTCCCAGTGATTTTAATTCGGCAGTAGGCAAGGGGACCTGCCAGTTAAAACTCCCCCGTTGATTGCGACGGCAGTAGGCAAGGGGACAACATACTAACATATTAGACTTACCCATTCAGGCACCAAATTATATGAACTTAACCCTAACTTCCTAATAAGATGGAGTCTCTAGCCAGAGGGAGCTCTATTGCACTACTTGAGCGCCCCCTGGTCTAGATTGGCCCAAATAGAGATAAGGGAATAGTATATATAGCCTGAATAGCCTAGGGAGCGGAGGTTAGTTAGTCCGTGGTACTCTAGTCAGGAAGTTGGTCAGTGGGACTCCTATTCGACACCCGAGTGGCTAACATCTGTCGCCGGCAGCAATAGACGGTCGCCCTTCCGACCCTCTAACGGTTAAGTTATATTAAATAGGAAATTCCCGCGCTCTTACTCTAGTCGCGTACCGTTTCAAGACCAAAGACAGTTTCCATGGCTCTAAATATTACTGTAAATGTTATGTTTCTTTAGTACGGACATTCCCTACTGGCGCTTCCCAATTTGAGTACTTTACATTGTAAATAGCATTATCATATACTAAAATTAACTAACCCCATAATATTTTTTTCTATGTATAAACTAACCCAACCAGAACCTGGTATAATAAAAGATAGAATTTTTGCCACCTAATTTTGTCTTATTATTTCTTACTCTGTAAACCTCAGCTTTTTAAGCAAATCGGTTACAAGTTGAACAGGGACTTCAGGGCAAATTTTCCATGCGTAAGGTTATTTACAAGTAAATACGTGAAAAACTTTCAATTTCGATTCTTAAGCTAACGTTGTGTATATAAAACAAAAAATCTGAGATTAATTGAAGACAGAGCGCGTAAAGACATTGAAATAGCAGAAGAGAGGAGGTCCATTCGAACAGGCCATAACGCGTCCCATCTAAATAACAAGTCGGGATAACACAAACAATGTAAATACTTTGATAATGATAAACTTAAACTAATCCGAATTTTATAGTTGCCTAGCAATAGTAACTGATAAATGTTCAACAGTTCTTACGTCATGCAAGACATCCAATTAATACAGGTGCTGATGTTGGAAATGGAGAACCAGAAATTGGTCTGTAATATTAACATAAATTTAACCTTTATCCATAATGGGGTCTGTTTCAGCAAGCTATAGAAATGAACACTCTTTTGAATGTTGTTGAATAAGACCTCTGGTTCTATATTCGAATAGATTTTCAATATAATAGTTTTATGCTCATCTCAATTTTAACAATTTGGAGAGAAAATACCAAATGTAAATTGAATACCCCCTATTCCTGTCGCGCAGCGCATCCAGAATCTTTGTCGCCCCACCCCGAAGTTCCTTTAGCCCACCCACCTTAAACACTAGGTTTCAAAAACCCAGATATTCTCAGTTCCTAAATAGTGGGTTTCAAAAACCCAGATATTCTCAGTTCCCAAACACTAGGTTTCAAAAACCCATATATTCTCAGTTCCTAAACATTAGGTTTCAAAAACCCAGATATTCTCAGTTCCTAAACATTAGGTTTCGAAAATCCAGATATTCTCAGTTCCCAAAACACTAGGTTTCAAAAATCCAGATATTCTCAGTTCCCAAACACTAGGTTTCAAAAACCCAGATATTCTCAGTCCCCAAAACACTAGGTTTCAAAAACCCAGATATTCTCAGTTCCCAAACACTAGGTTTCAAAAACCCAGACGTTCCCATTTCCGAAACTCTAGGTTTCAATCCCAGGTATTTGCAGCCTAAAAATGGGTCTTAACGCCCAGATATTCCCAGATGAAGAACACTTGCTTCCAATCCCATACATTTTCTTTTTTAAAAACCGATATCGAGTCAAAGATATTTCTATTATTTCCAATTCGAGATTTATCTAAACTAGATTAAATTCCTATTTGCAATATCAAAATCTATTCAAATCCTTATATCTCAAACATGTCTACTCATAATAAACATTGCCATGAAACAAAGATTTCAAATCGCTATTTATATTTTTCAAACAAATTGGAAAGGAGAAGTCTGGCGTGCCTTACAAAGCCAAACTATACCACGATATTGAAATATTTAAAATATATTGAGCATTAATAGTACAAGTTCTTACGAAAATACTTTCCTTGTTTCACAGCCTCCTATTCGTTCTACAGTAGTTTTTACACATAATTTTGAGATATTTAATCTTTCATCGACCACTTCGAGTAACACAGGTTCCTCTGTTCTAACTAAGAAAGCCGTATTTACGTTCCGAGAGCGCATTAAGGCTCCTCAGAGAAGTCCGCACTTCTCTCGGAACTTCATACTTTTACTTTAATTGAATTTAATCAACTTAAATTCACTTTCATTACAATATAACCTAATTTCAACCCACGTTAAGCGTTACGGTGAGTATCGAGAACCACTCTGCCCCGCAGTCCTCCTAGAAATGAAGAAATTGCTGAGTAACGTAGCGGCTAGAGAGAGAGAGATTTGTCAGCGTGCTTGCCAAAGCAGGGGTTTTATAGAAGGGATAAGACACATTACCTAGACAAGCATTACACTTCTCGTCTCTCGTGCCTTTTGGATTATGGTTTTAATTGCTACTGACATATTTTAGCGGTTTTCGATGCAGGTTTCAAAAAATTATAGTTTCTATACAATTCTTAGTTTTTTGATTCTCTTACAATAAATTAATATGAAACCGCCAGGGAAGATAACGTATCCGACTACACACGAATAGTTTTCTTATCACGGCCCGTGAGCAGGGCCGGAAAAAATCGCAGAACACTGGACATTGTCCAATAAAATTTTAAAATGTCCCTTAATTTTTTTTTTAAATTCAAGGGGTTCACTGGACAGTTTGACCAATAAATTTTCCTACGTTTTGATAGCTTGGCCATGGAGAAGCGACACTATTTTTGCACACTTCAGTGGACAAAATCCTATAAATTTTCCATTCAAACAGGGGGTCACTGGACACTTGTCCCATAAGATATGTTTCTTATTTCCGGCCCTACCCGTGACTCTGTTATCGTTTAACTGTAAACGTTCTCTTATCCCCTCTCCCTCTGACACTATTTTACCCCGAAAAGCCGAAGCCGAAGCTCGAAGTCATTTAGAATATTTTAGCAGACGACGTTTACGATGATTTCTCCTATTTGGATGTTGAAGTTTTGGGGTTAATATAGTGTTGCCCCGTTTGCCGTGAAAGGCTGGCGAATCTGGGTAAACGTAGTCCTTGACTTAAAGAGCTTATAGTGGCCCGACCAGGGCTCTACATAAGGCACTAGTCAAGGCATTTGACTACTAAAAAAATGCCTTGACTACTAAAATAAATCGAAATCTGGGGGTTCACTAGTCAATCTGACTAGTAAAAAAAATGTCCCAAATAGTCGTAAACCATGCGTCTCACTAGTCAGTGACTACTAAAAAAAATTGGGATAGGGGGCTCACTAGTCAGGCTGACTACTAAAAAAAATATCCTTATGTAGAGCCCTGGGCCCGACAGGGTCCTGTATGACGTCACTAACTTAGACCAATTAGGGGCCATATGTAAGTCATGTGACAAAAATACTCGGCAATTGGACGAAACAGGTCGTCTGCATGTATGCTTCAAGATATGAATCGTTTAACAGACCTAGGCTTAATGAAACCATTATTAAAGGCTTTGTTTTATTTGGAAATAGAGACCTACCTGTTTTTTAAATGTTCGGTCCCAAAAGGAAGTCACAAATAAAGTTGAGTAATCATTTCTCTAATAAAAAAACGTTCCTAGGATTGCATTATATCTATTCACATGAAATAACAGTTTTACCTGACTAATTAGACCACGGGAGTACAAAAAAATAGTTAAAAAATAGGGTCAGGCTATTGCCACACACACACAAAATGTGTAAGGGAGTTTGCGTGGCAATAGCACGGAGACTATTGCCATACAATGTGTGCCACACTCATACAAAATGTGTAAGAGAGTGTGTCAATCCTAACAGTGCTATACTATTAGAACACAAAATACAAGCGCGGGGACTATTGACAGACACATTTGTACCTATGACAATTAGTTAATTATTTTCCATTTAGAAAGTTCACAGGTTCTACGATCCTGTATAATTATTTCAAATATTTTCGTCCCTAATCCAATTAACCTCGATGGGCGGGCCACCGTACTGATAGGCCCATCACTATTGACACATACAAAATGTGACCTTCTATTTTAATGTAAAAATTTAATTAACTTGTCCAAGGGAACTGTGTGGGAATTGTTGATTGGCTATTCCCACACACTGTGTGGCAATAGTCACTCCCTAAAAGGTATTCGTACTCACATAGATATTACTCGTATGAACCTAACCTAATACATTCTAATTAATAATTACTTTAAATATTTCAAATCTGTGAAAGTAGTTTTAAATCTTTAAATCTGTCTCGCAAAGGTTTTAAAAATAAAATGTATTTACCAGATTAGCTCTTGAATTTCTTTTCTTCACTTTTAATGTCAATTTTGTGGGAAATTCGCAAATGTTCTTTAAAATCTTCACTATATTTTGCTGTAAAAGTACAGTCATCTTCTTTACATATCTTTATATCTTTTTCATTTGGAAGAGGAAGTGAAGAAGATTTTCTATGAGTGTAAAACCATGACTTGGTTCGAAATTCTTTTTTACAGCCACAAACTTTGTAGAACTCTTTCTTTCTTGAGCTTTCAGCCATTTGTATCGAAAATTAAAATAAACTCTTAAATACAGACATAAATTAACAATACTGTTACTGCCTTAGAGGCTGAGTCAGATAGCCAACTGAGCTAGTGAGCTATGTCTTAAAAGCGCGGGGATAACTTAAAAAAGGGAAAAGGGCACGTGGTGAACAGAAAAAGGTAAACAAACCATAGGTCTCGCCTCTATAATAACTCCCATTGGTCTATGTGAATGACGTCATACAGGACCCTGTCGGGCCACTATCCGCTCGTCTCCTACGGCCGTTTTCTGCAGAAAAAGAATGCTCCTCCCCCAGACTTAAGCTCACTGATTAGTCGGTCAGGATCGAACTTATTGCTGTTGGTTTGATATCATGCTGATGACGCCATTTTGACCTAGGGGTGGAGATTGGATGTCCATATGGGCAGGACCTGAACATTCTGGTTCAGTTCAGCTCTTTAAGTAATCGGAACTATATTTTGGTGCAAGGCCAGTTAACACAACTTGAAAGTGTTGAACTTTTAAAGGTCAGTGCAAGAGACCTTTGACCTTACTGTTCGGTGTACCGTGCCATCTAGCGCCGAAACCCCTAATCAGACTTGAACAAATTCACGAACTTTCATTTCGATAGTTTTTACTGCACGAAATAAGGTAATGTAATAATGATGATTGAATGATTATATTTAAAATGTGACTTTTAATTTTTAACAAACATTCGTTTTAATCGTTTTGTTTTCCCTTGTCATGTTTGTAATTTGTCAAATACAAAAATAAATGAAATTCTTAAATAGGAAATAAATGAAACTGTTAATTTGTCAAGGTTGATACATTTTACTCCATCTTACACGATGGCAGTTACATGTTCATACATTCTAGTTTTGCTAATATTCGTTTCTAATTAGTAAGCCATATAGCTTAAGAAATGGCACCGAAACTGAGGAAGGGTCCATATTCCGATGACGAGATGGAATGTCTTGTCTCCCAGCTTGAGGCAGTGCCCTCGTTACTCAATAATCAGTACGGGAAATCCCAAGAGGAGAGGCGCAAAATGTGGCAAACGATTGCAGATCGTGTGAACCACATCAGTGGGCAACAGCGCACTGGCGAAGAAATAAGAAAAAAGTGGGCTGCATTAAAGAGTTATGTAAAAAATAAAGTGGCTACAATAGCCTCTGAAACAAAAAAGACTGGGGGAGGAATCAATCGTGCCAGCGAGCTCACACCCATTGAGTCTCGTTTGGCTGCATTGATTCCTAGGGCCTCCATTTTTGGGATAGCCGGAGGCTACGAACTTTCGGATATACCCTCTCTTCCAGGACCTTCGTCAGCGCCACAATTTTATGAAACGCAAGTAACTTATTGTAATCCAAAGATATATGGTAAGAATAGTAAACACATTATGCCGGTAAGTCCATATTTTGTACAAGTGTACATTAAGGTACTCCTTCAACTTGATAAGGTTGGAAGATCGTGAGTTAAAATGGTTTCACTAACGCATAAATGAGAGCATTTACATTTGGAACTACCTCTTTCAGAATTTTCCTCATCCTATTGTTATTGTTTGTACCAACAGTCCCATCTAATGACAGGTGTGACCTAACGTGTTATGTACGTATTTTCATCACTGTTTAAGAAACTATTCCAATTCATTTCCCTATTTCAAAAGCATGAGAAGTGAACCTGTGTGAAGTGGTCTTTTCCGCTGTTATTCGTACAATTTTGTTCCCTATTAGAGATTGTTGTTAATGGTACCTATTGCGTAATTGTATCTATTTGTAAATCAAGGCCCTAAAATGTAATGCTTGCCACATAAGTATTTCAAGCCCTACATCCCGGTGCATTTTACCTAAATGATTAGAGCCTAAACTGCAAGAATTGCTCTGTCCATGAACATTGGCTTCTTAAGAAAAGAGTTCCTGATTTGCTAATGTTCGATGACTGACACAATATTTATGTACTCCTTGACAGCAATAGCTATTGCATCTTTAAAGTTAGTGTCAGCTCTAAACGGTGGATTTACATCAAAACTGGGCTTGAAATCATATAATTTGTTTTACCTGTTTACTACGAGGCCAAAGATGTAAAAGCAAGCACCTTGAGGAATTATGCAATGTTGTTTGTGACCTAACCCTTCTTCAGAGGGTTCCTGGACAATTGTAGATTGTTACTTGTTGGTCTAGTAACTATTAACAGAGTTATTGTTACATTTACAGCGAGACTTGCAGCTCTTCGTCACAACCTGTACCTTGCGAAGTCGTGTAAGTAACCTAAACATACTGTAGCAAATGGCCTAGTTGTCAAATACTTGTCACCTTACCAACGTTCACTGATAGTTTCATAAACAATCCTAAAAATTCCAATATTTGTGACTTCGTCTCACATTGTAATATACTTTAGTTTTTCTTGTCGTATAAACATAATAATCATACGCTTTCAAAGACTTTTCCCAGTAGAAATGCAAGTGTACGACCGGGTAGTTTACCTTTAGTTGCCAAATGTCCAGTTGAACGAACATGAAGGCCATAGGCTTCGTGTGGATATCCCTTCATAAACAAAAGCTTAAGATTATTATTATACAATACAACATTATGAACTAGACACATTGAAACCGGTTTTAATCATTTTGAAAAGGTCTAAACGCAACAATGTTATGATAAGTGTTGAGATAATTCATGGCCAAATTAAATGTTTAATTCAAACAATGGAATAGTCATATCAAAAACGCTCAAAGCAGCTTCTTATTGTATAGTGTTTGTATATACAATTCTTTCCTACATGTCCTATAACACATTTCAATATTTGGCTGCGATTCGCCTCCCTCTCATATTTCAATTACCATGTCAACATTGAACTCCTACACGTATTACATTACTAACACGATTCAATACATTAAAATATGACCAAGTTCTTTTTTTGTCCGTTAAATAGTCGCCATGACGACGTTTTGGATGTCAATAGCGTTGAGGGATTTGGAAGCGTCAATGATTCCAGTATGTGTGTAAGCTTTCCGTGTATAGTGATATCATGAAAATTTGTTTGAAGAGACCAAAGAATTACTGATTTTCAGGACCTAAAATCACGAGGTTTCAGTTGCTGAAAATCAGTATTTCTTCGTCTCTTGTCAGCACGTACAAAGCTACGTCACATAGGTATGTGCGTGCTGACAACCTAAGCCGGAACAGAGCATGTATCTATTAAGCTGCCGTCGGAAAAAGGGAGTTGCCTATCCTTTAGCGTCAAAACAAATTGCCTCTTGCACATACTTTATTCATGCGATGCGAATATAATTTATTTCGTTTAACAAGCGCTCAAATTAATATTCTTCTTACCTTTCAAGATCAATATGACTCTCTTTCGCAAGATGTTTCAACATTTTTTACGAGTTTTGGTAAGATGACATATTACACAGATGGTGAATAATATTAATTAATTCCGTATTATCCAAGATCCCGAGGCAAGCTGCTCAACAACTGTGAGCGGAACCACCAGTGATGGCCTACCGCCACTGTCTCATAGCAATTGTAAGTCGTATACTATACATACTGTCAGTGTTTTATGAATTGGGTAATTTACTCACGTGCCCAGGCGTTTATCATAACGTTACCTGTGAATAGTTATTTCCTCATATGTTTGGTACCGCCTGCTGCGGTAACGAACATAATCCTCGACACAGTTATTTGGCATCATCTAAGGAATGGGGAAATAATGGCCTTGTTTTGTTCGTAAACATTTGAACCTCACGGGATGACATTACCTTTTGTCGCAACCTAATTTATGACGCGCCTTTTTCTATTTAATTTCTTTCTGATTTTCTTTGTTTATTTTCCTTACTGTATTGCTTATTTTCATTAATGTCTTGCTTAATTTCATTACTGTATTGCTTAGTTTCATGTATTATTTATTTCGGGCTTAATTTATGACTCACCTTTTTCTATTTAAATTCTTTTTTTTTTCATTGTATATTTTCCTTATACATTTAGGGTATATTGCACATTTTCATTACTCTATTGCTTATTTTCATTGCATATAAATTGCATATAATCATTACTGTATTGCTTATTTTCATTTGATATTTTCATTACTGTATTGCTTATTTTCATTACTGTCTTGCTTAGTTTCATTACTGTATTGCTTAATTTCATTACTGTCTTGCTTAATGTCATTACTGTATTGCTTAATTTCATAACCGTATTGCTTAATTTCAAGTATTATTTATTTCGCGCTTAATTTGGAGTGCGTTTTTCTCAATCATCATTTGTTTCATTTTATTTATTATTTATAACACGCAAAATTTGGCGTGCTTTTTTATCTTAATTTAATGTTTTACATGCTTAGTCTGACATGCGCTTTTATTGTAATTTAATTTAATGTTTTACCTGCTTAGTCTGGCATGCGCTTTTATTGTAATTTATTTTAATATTTTATATGCTTAGTCTGGATAGCGCTTTTATTGTAATTTAATGTTTTACAAGCTTAGTCTGGCATGCGCTTTCATCAATCTTTTTAATTTAACGTTTTAAATTAAGCATGCTCGTGCTATATTTAAGCACGATTATTCTCATTATTCCCTATTGCATGTTCTTGATTTCATGCTGTGCATCGCACCTTTATAGTCTGTAGGAGGGTTCATGTTTGTCACATTTCTTGAGATGTGTAATTGTTAATTAACATCTTTTCTCCATTGCAAGATCAGCCTGGTCCTATATATACGGAGAGAAATTTAACTACTCTCTTACTTCACAGGTTCAGTTTACATCACTTTGACCATCGTCCAATCACATAGGTTCACGGAAGATACGCTTTACATCATCAGCAAAGAACATCACTCATTTAACAGATATCTATATTATTTGGTCGTAAATGTTAAATGTCCATTAATTAATCCATTTCCTTTTCAGAGTTACCAGGCTCTACAGCGAAAGCTTGATCGATATGGGAAGCACACAATTGGCGCCATCAAGGGCTTGAACTGAACCCTAGTCTGGAGAGTGATAGGTTGAACCAATGCCTGGGAATTTGACGTGGCGAGTCCCATTGCGCTTCATTAGGATGATGACGTCTCATTAGGTAAAAAGAGGCAGTGACGTACATATGGGGTGGGTAACTGTTTGGCAGGAGATTCAAATGTTGATTTGGATTAGAAAAATAAGAGAATACGGTTTTAAGCACCCTCTCCATATGTACCCACCCCTATTGTTCAGATTTGGGTTTCAAAACATTTAAATCTTTAGAAAATAGTGTCTCTGGATACTTTTGAAGTGTTTTGCTTATTTCCGCTCCCGAGAATTTCCTGGAGGCTGAAAATATTTGACTTATTTTCGCCTCTTTTCAACCTTGTCTTGCTGCGAGTTATGAGGGTTCAAACAAACCTGGAAAAATCAGGGAAATAAATAATTGACTAAGACCTCAGGGAAATTTAGAATTTTAAGAAATATTCAGGGCACTTGGTGTTAAACAGCTAGGGGCCGAGTAATTAAGCAAAATATTCATAAACATTCCCTCCGTAGGATTAACATTACACAAAACTTTCGAGGCTCATAACTCTGGTACTACTAGAGATAAGGCTATGTCCTTCGAGTATGTTATAGTTTTATTTGCCCCCCATCCAACGATACTAGCCTGTTTAGATTTTCAGACTAGGTAGTAGGCCTACTACCCCTATAGAAGGATCTATAAATTGTTTTCACTCTCCGCTTTCTCTCTCCTCCCCCACGTCATGCGACAGACATTCAACGCCGGGGTAACCTCACGGTAAAGGGGGAGAGTGGAGCGATCTGTGATTTTTTTCTAACTTTCTGTAGACAGCTTTTCTTTTGATCCCACTTTGGTTGGGTTCTTATATAGGTTTGTGGGTGGGGTAGGGAAAGTCTTCCTTCCTAGTATAATAGCATATTTTGAATGAATGTAGCCACCGAATGTAGTAGTCTAGGGAGAGACAAACCGCAAATGTGTAAATAGAGAATGTAACTAATAACATAAAGACGCAAAATCATTTTAATTAATAAAGAAACTAGTAAAATATAATAATCGTTATATCTATTTACAAAATTATTTACAAAACTATAGACAAAATTATTTACAAAATTATATACAAAATTATTTAAAAAAATATACATAATTATTAACAAAAATATATTCAAAATTATTTACAATACTGTTCCTTCCCCCTTCTGCCCCGATTTCAGTTAATCAGGGAATCTCCCTGGTTGAAACCCTCGATAGTTCCCATTTGGGAAATGAATGTCGGATGCGCTTGACGCCACAGGCTGGCAATACCATCCTGTTTCCCAAGCCAAGGAACCCAAAGAGGGTTAGACACAGATTTGCGTAAGCCTGAAATCTCAGGTTTTCGTTATCAAAGTCTAACCCTCTTTCCAGGATTAATTCCCTCCTCAAGGGCATCGTCAAAATAGAAGCATGGGTTCTAAGCAAAATAACTGAAATTGGGGCCCAATAATGGTCAAGCGCCTGATTCTTCCACAACAGACATTCTCTCTGTCTGTGGGCATGGGCTGGCAGACCCCACAAACACATCATTGTGGCTGACCTGGGGGGGGTGAGAGATGTGGGGTGGTTCTAATTGGGGCGGTGATAATTTTAAACTTCAAATACACGTGAAAAAAAGTAAATAAATAAATAAAGGTAAAACAGAGATGGGTTGACTTAGTATACATTAATTGCATTTATGGAAAATGTTTTACTTTCGCCTAAAATGGATTCCGTTTCTGGAACCATACGGGCCAACCGACGAAGCAAGTGGTCTTTCGTTGGTGTATCTAGAGTTTCGATAATATTCTAGGAAAATTTCGTCAGGTTAATTAACAGTTCGATTATGAAGACCATTTAGTTACCATACAAAGACAGATCTAGATATTTCAACGCCTGATGACGTTGGCGTTGCTTCGTCCGAAACACCCATTTCGGCGAATGCCACCCTCATGGATGGGTCCATTGGGTATCTACCTCTCCTGGCCAGGCGAGGCCGTTTCCTAGGCCTTGTTTCCGCGGGAGTAGGCTATGGAAATGATAAACGAGATCTTTAATCATATATGTGTTTAGTTCGAAGATTCACTGATTCAGTGCACCATTTACGACAATGCCATTTGTTGTATTCGGCTTATGTTGAGTTTTACCACAAGTCTGATTTTTTGCGGATACGAGTCTTTGCAATTCCGATCTAACACCATCAATTTACTTTCAAACTACAAGTAAATGCAACTTAGCCCTCTACTTAGGGTTACTGCCTACTGCCTTCTTTCGAACCTGAGCAACAAACATCGGTTGAACAATCACAGTAAGTGATAATTTTACTTTGCGTTTCGGTTTGTTTTCCTATATGGGTTTTCCCAGCACCTTCGTTCCCACGTGTGCCTATATTTTTCATTTGCCAGACCAGTGCCCAGACAGTCATTATTTACAAGGTTGAGGAAGCCCTTTTAATTCCAACCTTAGGCCTTGGGGTGATTCATTATTGTAATTATAAAAGTCATCTTGTATTTTTGCATATATTTGGAGATCATGGTCACGGTTTAATTAAATTAAACCTAACAAGGCTAACAGACTAAGTGAATGGAAAAGCAGAAATAAAGTTAATAGGGGGAATACGTATAAAAGATATAATTTTGAGAAGTAGAGTTTAACAAGAACTCTTATACCCCTTGTGTTAAATAAGTTACAAATATAAAAGATAATAATGCTGACCTTTGAGATCGTTATTTAATTCTTGTTTATTTTTATTTCGCTTACTTTTTTCTTTGGAAGCTATCGCTTCCATTACGTCGATGTAACTTTTTCGCCTTATATTTTGTTTATAGAACAAAACATCCGCCTTAATTGCAGTGGAATTATTTATCTCGCACTTTGGATAAACACCGTGGCCGGAACATGGCTCGAATGCTGAGGTTTGTAATGGTTTATATAACCAATTTAATTTAATAATCATTTATTTTTATTTCGCTCGTTTTCTGTGAATTCTGTCTCTTCAATAAATGTTGCGTTTCATCTTATGTTTATTTCTTATAGAACCGAAACACCGCCTTATTTATTGAAAATACAAGTAGGCCAAAGGAAAGTTGTTTGCGATTGCCTTATTCGGGCAGACAGGTATTTGTCAAGATTACCTTTAAAAGTTTGGAGTGAGATGAATGAACTGTCGTTTCAACGATTGACTGACAAGATCAAAAGGGTGGAAGATGTGAGCCATTGTATAGGCATTACTTCAGTGGACCTGGAGTTGGAAACGAAGGTGTTGTGCGGACACAAAATGTTAGTTTCAACTGATGAAGCTTTAGTTACGTTAGGATCAATCACCCTTTGCGGTTTTGGGACAAAAATTGAATTTAAAACAAATAGATTTGTACTGACTAAATCCTTAGCACTAAGCGAAATACAACTAACGAAACTCTTCAAAGAAAAGTACTGTGAACAGAATGAAACCCAAGGTTTATCTTCCTCAACATACTCCAAAAGAGTTCAATGTTTTAATTGTGGGAGCTGGGGTCACTTTGCTGGAGACTTTACTCGTGACAATTCTAATAATAGACTTAGAATTGCCAGAACGCCTTATTGTCGTGTTGTGTCATCATCAGTTTCAAAACCTCAAAATAATCACAGTTGAGGGGTGCGGTTGCAAAGATCACAACTGAAAACACGTTCGAAAATGATCAAGACTTTCACGTTGACCATTCACATTTAAATGCGATTGAAAAACAGTACTCCTCTGAACAGGTATTTTATTTTGTTTGGGATCTGTTTTAACTAATAAAAGCTCTTGACTTCATTATTTTTCTAGTCTCAAAGTCAGGAAGGACATTCCCAATCAGGACCACCCCCAATTCCAGCCTTCACGAAAGCAAATGAAGATGTTAGATCAGAAAATGGCGACGAAGCGTCACAAAACGATGAAGTTACCCCTTTAGAAAGTAACAATGAGGAAATCACTTTCGACTCCAGTAATGAAATGAAAATGAAAAGATGGATATTTTTGGATAATATTTGTGGATGAATAAAAAATTATTTACACTGTGCATCTTTATATTTTTTTGAAAGCGTAGAACAATTGTTTATGTTTTAAGCATAGTCTCGAGATGAATGTCAAAGTTTCAGACAGATTGAACTCTCTAATATACCTGATAACGTTCTATTACAACCACTAGTTTATATGTTTTCATTTCCCATAGGAGAGGTATGGCCTTTGGAGACCGTCGCCTTGACTCGGAGAGGTATATTTTGGTTTTCCCAACTTGTCATATTCTCCGAACAAGAAAAATGGCTGATAGAGTATTAATTCGTCGTCAAATTGTTGAACTTCATGATCAAGGTTTTTGTAATCGCGAAATCGCTCGGCAGTTAAATGTTTCACCTACGACAGTGGCTACTTGGATTGACCGTGACAGAAATAACGAGTTTAACGGTGGAGCACATAGGCAAAGAGGAGGACGACCAAGGGCTTTAACCAATAGAGAAGTTCGACTAATTGGTAGGACAAGCAGGGCACAGCCATTTCTAACAGCGCGGCTTGTTAGAACGGAACTTGAGCTGCAGACAAGTGTGAGGACCGTACGAAGAGCCTTGGCAAGTCAAGGCCTTCATGGAAGGAACGCGTGTCCTAAAGAAAAGTTGAGCGCCATGAACCGACGAGGGAGGCTGGAATTTTCTCGTTTACATTTAAATTGGACACTAGAGCAGTGGGAAAGAGTAGTTTTCTCGGACGAGAAAAGTTTCGTCGTCGGACATAATGGGCAGGTAATTTCATTTATTGAGAGGAAGCAATGAGATGAATGACAGAATAAGATCAACATAGTCTATTAATATAATTATCAGTGAACTTGAGTATTCAAATATTTCTTTAATGTTATAAAAATATGGGTGACGAGACCTGCCTGCACGCGCTACAATGAGCCTTACATCGCCGAGGTCCAACGCAGCGGCCGTTTCTCAATCAACGTTTGGGGCTGGCTATCGGCAACGAATTCCGGGTGTTTGGTTCATATCGAAGGACGGAACAATGCCCAACGATATGTCCAACTCCTGGAGAACGATTGTTTTCCTAGCATATTGGAAAGGTTCCACGACGGGAACTTCATCTTTATGCACGACCGAGCTCCGATCCACACGGCAAGAGTGACCACTCAAGCTCTGGAAAGGCTTAGTGCGGTTCATGGTTTTACGGTAAATATCTTGTCACTGTAGTTAACAAGGTAAAGGCGTCTAATTACGGGGTGTAAGATATAACTACGGTCAATGTGTAATACCTAACGTGAAAGGGACACACCTCAAGAGATAATGTTAAAATATTTCTGTCCACAGGGAGCCCACATGATGACCGAGGTGGATGAACCACCCGGCCCACAGGAAGAGGGAAGAGGCTCAAAAAGGGGCCGATTTTTTAGAAAATGAGCTATTTCAAAATTTGTTTTGAATAAAAAAAGCAGGCCTAGTAGCTTTTGCATTAAAAGAATTTTACTTTTTATATTAAGAAAAACAAATTAATTTTTATATTAAGAAGAAAAAATATCAATTTTTGGATTAAAAAACCAAAAAATATTAGTTTTGGATTTTAAAAAATGTATAAGTTTTTGGATTTTAAAAAGTATATATCAGTTTTTGAATAAAATAAATAAATGAACCCTTAAATAGAAAATTTTGTTTCTTGATTTTAAAATGGTTCGGCATAACTGGGGAACGGCGAAACTTCTTATTATAGAAACATTTATGTATAGTTAAGGTTGCAAATATATGCATTACCTTACCATCTTGTTTTTATACCCCCAATTTCTCCCCCACTAGTCAGTGACTACTAAGAAATCCGTATTTACGTTCCGAGAGCGCATTAAGGCTCCTCAGAGAAGTCCGCACTTCTCTCGGAACTTCATACTTTTACTTCAATTGAATTTAATCAACTTAAAGGCACTTTTACTACAATGTAACCTAATTTAACCCAGGTTAAGCCGCACGGGTACTATCAAGTACCTCACTGCCTTCGATCCTCCAAGCAACGCCGCCTATATATACAAAGCCCACGCGCGCTCTGGAAAAAAAATAATGTAACTTCCTCGTTTTAGTCTTTTTAATCGTAGCGCCCATTTTTAAGTCGATACTATTTATACGATTTTAAGAAATAGAATTTTCCACGCAAATGTATTTTTGCCTAAAAACGAAGATGGGACGATGGTTAGAACAGCGCCACATATACGGGATTTACGAGGTTATTGCCTTTTTTGTAGTGACGTCATACTTTTTCTTTTTGCGGCATTGCCTGTCGGTCGACTAGCAGACGAATTTTGATTTTCAATGGTTTCCATCCATAGAGCATCAAATTTTGCTCAAAATATTTAACATTTTAATTTTTTTCTCAACAATGTTTAAGCGCATATACGAGATACTCTGAACATAGCAATGGAAAATACTGTATTAACTTGTGGTAAGTAAATTTTCCCGTCAAATCATGCCAGAACTGTTAATTTTCCATTTTTTAGACCAACTGTAGGTACAAAGGCTTAACGTTTCTATTTTTAAAGGCAGATTCACTTTTCAAAATCCATTGCTTTTAACTGAAGGTAAATGGGAAGACAACACAAAGAATTGGCCTAACATCACAAAACAGAAAATTAAGAGCTACCTCCTCAATTCTATTGCCTGTGATAATCAACCTGCAAATGCAAGGAAATGTTTGGAAGCAGGAAACTATTTTGAAAGTGGATGGGTTGGAACTATTTATACCGCAAAATTAAATGATGCTTTAGTTGCTTGCCGAGGAGAAGTGGCTCGATCCCAGACACTATCGGAGAAGGACCACCATGTTGGAGCTCTGTTATTTAAAATTGAGTTTTGGAAAACCGAAGAGTTTAAGGGGCCATCATGTACTAGTCTCGAAAATAAATGGAATAATACTACCAAAAGGAAACTTGAGCCAGAGACGTTTACGGAAATTGCGTTTTTTAAAGATAATAATCACTTAAAAGCCTCTGCTGCACCCGCAAAGGAAACTAAGTATTTTGACACCGCCATCTCCACCACCCATCCCAAGAAAAACAGGACTTAGCGAAAATACCTGTTTACTAAATACACCAAGTCAAGATGTTGTACATGGAAACCATGATGTCAAATGTGATAAACATCTTAATTCTAGTTTAATAGGATGTGCATCTTGCCAACAATTCTTTAAAACATTCGTTGAATTGGATAAAGAGAAAATTAAGACGTTGGAAAAAGCAACAGTGACTCAGAGTGACAGTTTTCTCTTGAAAGACTGTCGTGTAGTGCATATCTCCGCCTCCACAGCAAAAAATATACCAAAGCGCAATACAACGTCACCAGAAAATTTCTTAAAAAATCACGTGTTTTCAAAATTCCAAGGTAACAAAGCAACAAGGCATGCGTTAGAACCTGTTGCTAGAAATGTTTATGAAGATTTATACGGAGTCAAGCAAGGGTGATTATGAAACATTACGTGCAATAAATGTTACTTATAAAAACTGATTAATTTATTTAACAGAAATATTTCTAACATGTTGTATTCTTTTTGGAAAAATGTTTTCATCGGGGTTTAATAATTTAAATTAGGGTTTTACTATGGACTGTTTTAACTTTAATTTAAAAAAAATAAGGTTTTATTGCGGATTACTGGGATTAGTATCTTGAGTTACTTCAGTTGAGTGTTTTTTGCTGATGGATGGTTGTAAATTACACAATGCTGCACAAACGTTTATAATTTTATCTGCCTTCTTGTAGAAATGCAATGGTAGAATTGACTTCAAAATATTGTAACATTTGAGTTTCCCGATAACTCTTTCCACTACAATTCTTACTGTCGCAATTCTTCTTGTACGAGTTACTTCCCCTTCTTCTAAATGTTGTTTTTTATGTGTAAATGCTGGGATATTCAACTTCACTTTTATGAAATCTAAGTCATCCGATATTGTGAAACCACGATCAGCCATTACCTTTGTTACAGTTAGGAATAATTTGATTAAGTTTACCAAAAGTTAAAGAGTCTATTTACCTCATCACCAGGGCGAAGTAAACTAAACAGACCAGAATCCCTTGCGATAAAGTTATCACTTGCTCGACCTCCATAGCATCGTGACACATGCATTATGTATCCTGAAGGTGCGATGATAGTACAAAATTTTAGCGTATTGTGACTCTTGTAATTACTATATGTCAAAGCTCGAGCTCTCAGTTTCCGAGGTCTCTGAACAAAAACTTCAGTACAATCTATTAAACACGTAGTTCATGGGTAGTTTGTTTTGAAAGCAGTTGGGAGAGTACTTCTGATTGTCTCCCTGGATAGCCAACACACTGTTTCGCCAAGATGCTCGTGCATTATATTTAACCAAAATTTAAAAATTCTTCCTGCTAGTGATCCTGAAATATGAAATCTCCTACCCAAATCTTGAGAGTAATCCTACTTACTACAGCTCTTTTCCCTGGATTATAATCCTTTCTTTGTAGTGCTCGAATCCATTTACGTTTTTCTGTTTCAACTCGACGAAACACATGAAATCCGTATGGCACAAGGCAGGCACAACAACTTTTCACTAACGCTAAACCTTGGCTATCGTGATGTATATCACACTCAGAGGCTTTCCAAATTTTCAAATCTAAATCCGTACTTGTACAGCCTATAACAGCACAATACCTTCCTCGATTTTGCTCATACATCTACCAATAATAAAGATTTAAACTCTTTTCTAGCGATCAGCGAAAATTTAACACTACGGGCCTAAATACATATTATTGCAGACGAACTTAGCCAGAGAAACATATTTTTAGCGTTATTAATTCATAGATGGCGCTACCTTTCGATGACACGAAATGGCAGCGCCCTTAGAAAACCCACCGTAAATCCCGTATATTATTACAAAATTGCTTTCTTAGCTTAGAATCTAGTCGAATTTCATATTCATTTCGCGAAGTAGTCGCGTATATTGTTCGAGGTTACTTTCCTTAAATTTTACTTCGTCCGACGTTATATCTCCGCTTGGTTTTTTTAGGCCTTAGCGAAAGAACCAGACAGTGACCTCTTTTTTATCTAATTTCTAAGAGGATGGTAGCGTCACTTTGCGAAAGTTTTTAAATGGTTTCCTTAATCGACGCCGTAATCGCGATCAGTTTATCGTTCTCCATTATGACACCCTTTAAAAATATCGAGATTTTCCGGATATACGAGTTTCATTAATAACCTTAGAAAAATAGTGTGGGACACTATGGAACGTTCGAAGATAATATCGATTCAGCCACGTTTTTTCGCAAAAATCAAAGCAAGTATTCCGATCGATACGGTAGAGGAGCCTAAATTGTGATATCGCTTTGCGATTTTGACCGTTTCGGTGATGTTTTTGCCCGAAGTTTATCAATAAGAATAGCCGCCGATGATTTAAATCCCCGTAACGTTTCTTTTCTATTCGCCTCAAAAACCGCCGGGCAGTCGCAAAAAGTAATTACTTCTTGGAAAACAATTTGCCCATCAAGGAAGAGAAGTGCGTGGAATGAATATTTCATTTCGCGTTTGACTTTTCCGAAATCAACGAAACTTTAGTTTCGAGTTACAAGGGTCTCTTAGAGTCAATGGGCGGCTCGCCTACGTCGTCTTACGCTGCCGGCGCGTGAAGGGGATTCGGAAATTATTACTACAATCTCCTCGTGACTCTCGCAGTGGCCATTACGATGGCTAGAATGTACATGAACTTCGCTAAATTCGCGGATCTAAACCAGGTGAAATTTTTCAACGAACCTAGTATCGCAACTTTCCTTATAAACTTTGCCAGCGAATTCGTCGGTATCGGAAATTTTAGTCTCGACCCGTTTTAGGAAAACTTTGACGATATATTCGATCCAAATAACGTCTTGTGGAATATATTGGTAAAATTGGTAGAGAACTTTAAGGGAATCGCTCGATTGGAGTTGGTACTTTCCAGTTCGGCTACTGTTAAACCAAAGACTCTTGTACGGACAACCAAAGAACTGCTTGGGTTTTTTTTTCTAAATGTCTCCAAAAAAGACACCTGAAAATCTTTAAACAAATGACGAGGTTTCTGATAATTTTGCCCGGGAAAATTTTTACCCTTGTACGTGCTAATTACCTAGAAGTCACGTGTTTGATCTTGAACACGCCTAGACCCTAGTAAAAAGTATAAAATGATGGGGTTGAAACCCCAAAAGGTACCACTTTCTCTCGAATTGCACCACAGATGGACCACCGCCAACAAGACGATCAAGCATGGATCTCTCTTCAAAAGGTAAGAAATCCTTTTTTTAAAAAACTTAGTTTTTTAGGCAAGATTTAGCTATAGAGAAAGATTCTATGTCCATGGGGTTGATACACTTTATTCACCCTGCGAGTATTCAGACTCGCCGGGTACTTCCCGACTAGGGACCTACGACGCCCGCGCTGCGTCGTTGGGCCTCGCCGACGACAGGCGCCCAGCCCACCACCCTCACCAGCACCATATAAGCCTCTCCGGGCTATTTATTACCCAAGGCTAGTAATGCCCTGGAAGGGAGAGGATGATCTGAATATCAAGGGGGACTTGTAGTGATTCAATCAATTTTTTCATTATAGCATGAAACTATAATCTCTATTTATTTACAGCGTGATTTACCAAATCACAGTGTACCTGGCGGTACTCGCCGAGGTCGTGGCGGACGATGCATTTATGGACGACTTGCTGAATAGAGTTCGGCAGGTCGTGTATAATAACTGCGTCTTTATTCCCCACGAGTGAGTTTTCATGCATTATTTTATGATTTTATTTAAATGTAATTTTATAATTTTTATTACAGCCTCTTGGTTTTTAACTGTCAAGGGTTCCAGTAAGTTAATTATTTTTATCAGTCGTTCAATCATTAACCCTCTTTTTTCTCTTGCCCACAGGGTCATCCAGGAACTCTCGCAGCTCTTTACGTACTACCGGGTACGTTTCATAGCAGCTAGCACGAGTGTACAAGGGCAGGGACGACGTAATGTTCGAATGCTTTCGTACACTCGTGCAGACTCTGTCGCTGCCATAAAAAAATGTAAATTCTATTTAAAAAAATTATTTTTGTAAATTTAAAAAATAAATTTTGTTCTGCAATTATATACTTCTCTTTATTTAAATTAAGCTTATAGTTTTTTAGCCTCAAAGTTTAAACTTTTTTCTTAGGCTTAAATAGTAAAAAAAGAGGAAGAGAGATATAAAAAGGTATGTCTAGTATTAGATATATAAAATGGAACAGTTTTTCGGTTTTAAATTAAATTTTTTATGTAACATCAAAGAATAAACCAATTAGCAAATAGACATAAATTTAAAAATGAGTTAACATTTGCATTCTGTTTTTCAACAAAGTTATTTGACCCGAAATTACAGGGAACAAAGTGTAATTATAAAAATAGTTTTCAAGATTTTCTTCCTGTAATACGTTGTTAAATTTCATCACCACCTGGTACGAGGTTCCAAAATTGGTGAAGTAGCCCACCACGGCATAAAAATTTTCGTGCTGTCCATCTAAACAAGGTCGTGGTCACCGTATAAAATAGAGAAACCTAGAGATTTAGTAATTAAAATGGATATGGTTCCATGTAAACGATTACCATTTTTCACCTCAGAGCTACCAGCCATTGGTGAGAAAAGAAAATACATAGAGAAAAGATATAAATTAAGTTTCAATCAGTACTTAGCCAAATCAGAGTTAAAGCCGAGGAAGAAGAGAAAATATCTCTAGCGCAATAAAACTATCTAGAAAAGCAACTTTTAACAACATTATTCTTATGGTGGGTTTCACTCAGTATAATTTGTGCCAGACCTTCAGAAACACCTTATCTTATTTTATAATATAATTGCTTACGAAAAAGATATTCGCATTAAAAAATCAAGGAGCGCTTTCAGAGTTCAAACGAACATGGAAAACCTGGGACCCTATTCTCTAACTACATTTGGATCATTCCTAATCCAAATGATTTGGGGTCTGTTTCAGCTAGCTATATAAATGAACACTGTTTTGAATGTTGTTGAATCAGGCCTCTGGTTCTATATTCGAATAGATTTTCAATATAATAGTTTTATGCTTATCTCAATTTTAACAATTTGCAGAGAAAATACCAAATGTAAATTGAATACCCCCTAATCCTGTCGACCAGCGCATCCAGAATCTTTGTCGCCCCACCCGAAGTTCCTTTAGCCTACCCACCCGGAATTCCTTTAGCCCACCCATCCGGAATTCCTTTAGCCCACCAACCCCAAACACTAGGTTTCAAAAACCCAGATACTCTCAGTTCCCAAACACTAGGTTTCAAAAACCCATATTTTCTCAGTTCCCAAACACTAGGTTTCGAAAACCCAGATATTCTCAGTTCCTAAACATTAGGTTTCGAAAACCCAGATACTCTCAGTTCCCAAAAACCCAGATATTTTCAGATCCTAAACACTAGGTTTCGAAAACCCAGATATTTTCAGATCCTAAACACTAGGTTTCGAAAACCCAGATATTTTCAGATCCTAAACACTAGGTTTCGAAAACCCAGATATTCTCAGTTCCCAAACACTAGGTTTCGAAAACCCAGATATTCTCAGTTCCTAAACACTAGGTTTTGAAAACCCAGATATTCTCAGATCCTAAATACTAGGTTTCGAAAACCCAGATATTCTCAGTTCCTAAACACTAGGTTTTGAAAACCCAGATATTCTCAGTTCCCAAACACTAGGTTTCAAAAACCCAGATATTCTCAGTTCCCAAACACTAGGTTTCAAAAACCCATATATTCTCAGTTCCCAAACACTAGGTTTCAAAAACCCATAAGTCCCCAAACACTATAGCCCAGGACTTTTAGGGTTTGACCTAGAACATTTGAACATAAAGATGAAAATTGGTACGTGTTATTTTTGACCCAACAAAAAATATACTAAAAGTCCCCTGCTGTACAACGCGAGCTTTCGCCGCCATCTTGGAAAATGGCCACCGGGAATGCCAGCTTCAATGTATTTCACATTCTTCTTTAAAAATTATGAAAATTGGCACATATAATGACTGTAACCGCCTGAACTTCATGGTAAAATTTTACAGCTCTGAGTTTGATAGTTCAGTCGCCATATTGGAAAATGGCCGCCGTGAATGCTGGGTGCACTATATTTCACCATGTTGTTGGAAAATTATGAAAATTTATTGATATTGTAATCAGAGCTGTGTGAACCTCATTGTAAAATATTGAAGCCATTCATGGGATAGTTTGGCCGCCGTATTGTAAAATGGCCGCCGAGAATTTCATTTAGATACAGTATATTTTTAAAAAATTATGAAAATTGGTAAATATATTGTTGAAGACCGTCTAAACAACATACTTGAATATCAAAGACGTGCTACTGATAGTTTGGGCGCCATCTTGGAAAATGACTGCTGGAAATGCTAAATATATTTCAAATGCATAAATCTTTTCGAAATTATTGAGTAGATTATTTTCATCAACGTAATAAACACCCTAAATTCTGAAAGAAAGAAAAGTTATTGAAAGCCATAATTCTCTGCATATGGGAATACAATTTAATATGGGGTTTATAGATTCTCGTGTTGTTAAAGATTAGATTTAAGACAAATCTCTAACGTTTCGTTCATATTCATCGTCAGCCTGAGGATTTTTTCGCTTATCATATTCCAAATTGAACCTGCGGAACAGCCGTCAAGGCACACGGGATCGGCCAGCGGGTCCGACAAACGCCCCTTGAGCAGGTGAGAGAAGCTGGACACCGTCAGCGGCGAGCCCAGTCAGAGGGTTGCAGTGCCATACGGCGCATGCAATGTATCCAGGACCCTCAGAGTGTTGCCAACGGCGCGGAAAGCCAATTAAGGCAACACCTGAGCGGGGGCGAAGCGGCCTAGCAAAACCTGCGGGAAACGGGTCGGCATGGAACGGTCTGAACCAAATGCGAACACAAGCAACTCCCGAAACGGCACCCTGAACTCGGACCCCCTCAGCCACAACAAACCCTTTTGCTCAGCTCCATCACAGCTAGTACCGCGACAATGTCCACGCATTGCTGTGCAAACTAATTCGGATCGTCTACATTCACAGTTCTTTACACAAGAGGTTCTGCACTTAAAGATAATGAGTATTAAAAGTTGGTCTTGAGTGGTGTGAATGTGTCTTTGGATTCGGGATTGCGAACCCATCCCCATTCTTCGGGTTTTAAATCGTTTCCTAGCGTAATATCTTGGTCCTTTAGCTAGACTTTTGGAACGTCTTCATTCTTAAATCTGAAACCAAAACCACACCAAGAAGGGAATCTGAAATCGAGACATTTGCGAAAAAAAGAGTTCAGAGATCACATGCTGTAACTGGATGTGGTTATCATAAGGCGGAGTTTGAAGTAATGACAGATAATCAACATCTTACAAATACGTTGAGAGTTTTTAATGACAGTATTAAGTGAACAAAAGCTAGGAAACGATTTAATCCTGAACAGTGGGGACGGGTTCGCGATCGCGAAAGTCAAGGACCCATTCACACCTCTCTCCTTCCTACATCAGATGAGCTTATAACACTCATTACTTGTACCTGCAATCCGAAGAACATCTTGTGTAAAGAACTGTGAATTTAGACGATCGGGATTGGATTTCTAGGCAATGTGCGGACATTGGCAAGGTATTAGTTAAAATAAAATAAAATCTTCAGGATGACGAAAAATATGAACGAAATGTTCAAAACGTGTCTTAAATATAATCCTTAACGACACTAGAATGTATCAATCCCATTCTAAACGATATTACCTAATCAACATCTGAGTAATATAGCTTTGCTTTTCTGTGTTTCAGATTTTAGGATAGTAATCTTTCAGAGACCATTTTTATAGATGGGGTCGATAACATAGTCTTAGAAATAGTTACTTTTATGGTGTTTAATACGTTCATACTCAATAAAGAAATATAGAAAAAATTTATACATAGATAATATATTTGCCATTTCCCGCAGTCATTTTCCAAGATGGCGCCCAAACTATCAGCAGCACGTCTTCCAATATTCAAGTATGATGTTTAGACGGTTTTCAACAATATATTTACCAATTTTCATAATTTTTTAAAAATATACTCTATCTAAATGACATTCCCGGCGGCCATTTTCCAACATGGCGGCCAAACTATCTCATGAATGTCTTCAATATTTTACATTGAGGTTCACACAGCTCTGATTAAAATACCTATCAATTTTCATAATTTTTCAACAACAAGGTCAAATATAGTGCACCCAGCATTCACGGCGGCCATTTTCAAATATGGCGACCGAACTATCACACTCAGAGCTGTAAAATTTTACTATGATGTTCAACTGGTTAAAATCATAATATGTACCAATTTTCTTAATTTTTGAAGAAGAATGTGGAATACATTGAAGCAGGCATTCCCGGCGGCCATTTTCCAAGATGGCGGCGAAAGCTCGCGCTCTACAGCAGGGGACTTTTGGTATATTTTTTGTTGGGTCAAAAACAACACATGTACCAATTTTCATCTTTATGTTCAAATGTTCTAGGTCAAGCCCTTTTTTAGCCTATCTGTCCTGGCCTACTAGGTTTCAAAAACCCAGATATTCTCAGTTCCAAAACACTAGGTTTCAAAAACCCAGATATTCTCAGTTCCAAAACACTAGGTTTCAAAAACCCAGATATTCTCAGTTCCTAAACATAAGGTTTCAAAAACCCAGATATTCTCAGTTCCTAAACATAAGGTTTCAAAAACCCAGATATTCTCAGTTCCTAAACACTGGGTTTCACAAACCCAGATATTCTCAGTTCCCAAACACTAGGTTTCAAAAACCCATATATTCTCAGTTCCTAAACACTAGGTTTTGAAAACCCAGATATTCTCAGTTCCCAAACACAAGGTTTCAAAAACCCAGATATTCTCAGTTCCTAAACATTAGGTTTCGAAGACCCATATATTCTCAGTTCCCAAACACTAGGTTTCGAAAACCCAGATATTCTCAGTTCCTAAACACTAGGTTTTGAAAACCCAGATATTCTCAGTTCCCAAACACTAGGTTTCAAAAACCCAGATATTCTCAGTTCCCAAACACTAGGTTTCAAAAACCCAGATATTCTCAGTTCCCAAACACTAGGTTTCGAAAACCCAGATACTCTCAGTTCCCAAAAACCCAGATATTTTCAGATCCTAAACACTAGGTTTCGAAAACCCAGATATTCTCAGTTCCCAAACACTAGGTTTCAAAAACCCAGATATTCTCAGTTCCTAAACACTAGGTTTCAAAAACCCAGATATTCTCAGTTCCCAAACACTAGGTTTCAAAAACCCAGATATTCTCAGTTCCTAAACACTAGGTTTCGAAAACCCAGATATTCTCAGTTCCCAAACACTAGGTTTCAAAAGCCCAGATATTCTCAGTTCCTAAACACTTGGTTTCGAAAACCCAGATATTCTCCGTTCCCAAACACTTGGTTTCAAAAACCCAGATATTCTCAGTTCCTAAACACTAGGTTTCAAAAACCCAGATATTCTCAGTTCCCAAAACACTTGGTTTCGAAAACCCAGATATTCTCCGTTCCCAAACACTAGGTTTCGAAAACCCAGATATTCTCAGTTCCCAAACACTAGGTTTCGAAAACCCAGATATTCTCAGTTCCCAAACACTAGGTTTCAAAAACCCAGATATTCTCAGTTCCCAAACACTAGGTTTCAAAAACCCAGATATTCTCCGTTCCAAAACACTAGGTTTCAAAAACCCAGATATTCTCAGTTCCTAAACACTTGGTTTCGAAAACCCAGATATTCTCCGTTCCCAAACACTTGGTTTCGAAAACCCAGATATTCTCAGTTCCCAAACACTAGGTTTCAAAAACCCAGATATTCTCAGTTCCTAAACACTAGGTTTCAAAAATCCAGATATTCTCAGTTCCTAAACATTAGGATTCAAAAACCCAGATATTCTCAGTTCCTAAACACTTGGTTTCGAAAACCCAGATATTCTCCGTTCCAAAACACTAGGTTTCAAAAACCCAGATATTCTCCGTTCCAAAACACTAGGTTTCAAAAACCCAGATATTCTCCGTTCCAAAACACTAGGTTTCGAAAACCCAGATATTCTCCGTTCCAAAACACTAGGTTTCAAAAACCCATAAGTCCCCAAACACTAGGTTTCAAAAACCCAGATATTCTCAGTTCCTAAACACTAGGTTTCGAAAACCCAGATATTCTCAGTTCCCAAACACTAGGTTTCAAAAACCCAGATATTCTCAGTTCCTAAACACTAGGTTTCAAAAACCCAGATATTCTCAGTTCCTAAACACTAGGTTTCAAAAACCCAGATATTCTCAGTTCCTAAACACTGGGTTTCACAAACCCAGATATTCTCAGTTCCCAAACACTAGGTTTCAAAAACCCATATATTCTCAGTTCCTAAACACTAGGTTTTGAAAACCCAGATATTCTCAGTTCCCAAACACAAGGTTTCAAAAACCCAGATATTCTCAGTTCCTAAACATTAGGTTTCGAAGACCCATATATTCTCAGTTCCCAAACACTAGGTTTCGAAAACCCAGATATTCTCAGTTCCTAAACACTAGGTTTTGAAAACCCAGATATTCTCAGTTCCCAAACACTAGGTTTCAAAAACCCAGATATTCTCAGTTCCCAAACACTAGGTTTCAAAAACCCAGATATTCTCAGTTCCCAAACACTAGGTTTCGAAAACCCAGATACTCTCAGTTCCCAAAAACCCAGATATTTTCAGATCCTAAACACTAGGTTTCGAAAACCCAGATATTCTCAGTTCCCAAACACTAGGTTTCAAAAACCCAGATATTCTCAGTTCCTAAACACTAGGTTTCAAAAACCCAGATATTCTCAGTTCCCAAACACTAGGTTTCAAAAACCCAGATATTCTCAGTTCCTAAACACTAGGTTTCGAAAACCCAGATATTCTCAGTTCCCAAACACTAGGTTTCAAAAGCCCAGATATTCTCAGTTCCTAAACACTTGGTTTCGAAAACCCAGATATTCTCCGTTCCCAAACACTTGGTTTCAAAAACCCAGATATTCTCAGTTCCTAAACACTAGGTTTCAAAAACCCAGATATTCTCAGTTCCCAAAACACTTGGTTTCGAAAACCCAGATATTCTCCGTTCCCAAACACTAGGTTTCGAAAACCCAGATATTCTCAGTTCCCAAACACTAGGTTTCGAAAACCCAGATATTCTCAGTTCCCAAACACTAGGTTTCAAAAACCCAGATATTCTCAGTTCCCAAACACTAGGTTTCAAAAACCCAGATATTCTCCGTTCCAAAACACTAGGTTTCAAAAACCCAGATATTCTCAGTTCCTAAACACTTGGTTTCGAAAACCCAGATATTCTCCGTTCCCAAACACTTGGTTTCGAAAACCCAGATATTCTCAGTTCCCAAACACTAGGTTTCAAAAACCCAGATATTCTCAGTTCCTAAACACTAGGTTTCAAAAATCCAGATATTCTCAGTTCCTAAACATTAGGATTCAAAAACCCAGATATTCTCAGTTCCTAAACACTTGGTTTCGAAAACCCAGATATTCTCCGTTCCAAAACACTAGGTTTCAAAAACCCAGATATTCTCCGTTCCAAAACACTAGGTTTCAAAAACCCAGATATTCTCCGTTCCAAAACACTAGGTTTCGAAAACCCAGATATTCTCCGTTCCAAAACACTAGGTTTCAAAAACCCATAAGTCCCCAAACACTAGGTTTCAAAAACCCAGATATTCTCAGTTCCTAAACACTAGGTTTCGAAAACCCAGATATTCTCAGTTCCCAAACACTAGGTTTCAAAAACCCAGATATTCTCAGTTCCTAAACACTAGGTTTCAAAAACCCAGATATTCTCAGTTCCTAAACACTAGGTTTCAAAAACCCAGATATTCTCAGTTCCCAAACACTAGGTTTCAAAAGCCCAGATATTCTCAGTTCCTAAACACTAGGTTTCGAAAACCCAGATATTCTCAGTTCCCAAACACTAGGTTTCAAAAACCCAGATATTCTCAGTTCCTAAACACTAGGTTTCAAAAACCCAGATATTCTCAGTTCCCAAAACACTAGGTTTCGAAAACCCAGATATTCTCAGTTCCCAAACACTAGGTTTCAAAAACCCAGATATTCTCAGTTCCCAAACACTAGGTTTCAAAAACCCAGATATTCTCCGTTCCAAAACACTTGGTTTCAAAAACCCAGATATTCTCAGTTCCCAAAACACTAGGTTTCGAAAACCCAGATATTCTCAGTTCCCAAACACTAGGTTTCAAAAACCCAGATATTCTCAGTTCCCAAACACTAGGTTTCAAAAACCCAGATATTCTCCGTTCCAAAACACTTGGTTTCAAAAACCCAGATATTCTCAGTTCCCAAAACACTAGGTTTCGAAAACCCAGATATTCTCAGTTCCCAAACACTAGGTTTCAAAAACCCAGATATTCTCAGTTCCCAAACACTAGGTTTCAAAAACCCAGATATTCTCAGTTCCAAAACACTAGGTTTCGAAAACCCAGATATTCTCCGTTCCAAAACACTAGGTTTCAAATCCCAGATATTTGCAGCCCCCGAGAAACGTTTCAAATCCCAGATATTTGCAGCCCCCGAGAAACGTTTCAAATCCCAGATATTTGCAGCCCCCATGAAACGTATCAAATCCCAGATATTTGCAGCCCCCATGAAACGTTTCAAATCCCAGATATTTGCAGCCCCCGAGAAACGTTTCAAATCCCAGATATTTGCAGCCCCCGAGAAACGTTTCAAATCCCAGATATTTGCAGCCCCCGAGAAACGTTTCAAATCCCAGATATTTGCAGCCCCCGAGAAACGTTTCAAATCTCAGATATTTGCAGCCCCCGAGAAACGTTTCAAATCCCAGATATTTGCAGCCCCCATGAAACGTTTCAAATCCCAGATATTTGCAGCCCCCAAGAAACGCTTCAAATCCCAGATATTTACTCTTTTCAAAACCGATTTCGAGTCAAAGATATTTCTATTATTTCCAATTCAAGATATATCTAAACTAGATTAAATACCTATTTATTTGCAATATTAAAACTAATCAAATCCATTTATCTCAAACATGTCTACTCATAATAAACATTGCCATGAAACAAAGATTTCAAATCGCAATTTATATTTTTCGAACAAATTGGAAGGGAGAAGTTACGTCGGCGTGGCTTACAAGGCCAAGCCTACCGTACAACGATATTGAAATATTTAAAATATATTGAGCATTAATAGTACAAGTTCTTACGAAAATACTTTCCTTGTTTCACAGCCTCCTATTCGTTCTACAGTAGTTAGTTTGTTTACACATAATTTTAAGATATTTAATCTTTCATCGACAACTTCGGGCAACAAAGGTTTCTCTGTTCTAACTAAGAAAGCCGTATTTACGTTCCGAGAGCGCATTAAGGCTTCTCAGAGAAGTCCGCACTTCTCTCGGAACTTCATACTTTTACTTTAATTGAATTTAATCAACTTAAATTCACTTTCATTACAATATAACCTAATTTCAACCCACGTTAAGCGGCACGGTGAGTATCGAGTACCACTCTGCCCCGCGGTCCTATGGAAATGAAGAAATTGCCGAGTAACGTAGCGACTAGAGAGAGAGAGAGATTTGTCAGCGTGCTTGCCAAAGCAGGGGTTTTATAGAAGGGATAAGACACATTACCTAGAAAAGCATTACACTTCTCGTCTCTCGTGTCTTTTGGTTTATGGTTTTAATTGCTACTGACATATTTTAGCGGTTTTCGATGCAGGTTTCAAAAAATGATAGTTTCTATACAATTCTTAGTTCTTTGATTCTTTTACAATAAATTAATATGAAACCGCCATATATCCCATTACACACGAATTGTTTCTCCATCATGGCCAGCCATGGAAATAAGACAGGTTACAGGTCCAAAACCACTTTATTAATTACTCAGACTAGTTTTTTTATTCAAAAGCAGAGGGCCACGAGTCCCAGGGACTTGTTTATTAATTCTTAACTTTGATAAATATTGAAATATTAATCCTATGGAGGGAATTACTTGGCCCCTGTTTTACGAAAGCCCAAGTTTATAGTATTATTTGTGAATAGGACTATAACAAACTCAAAGGGCGTATATCAAGTACAACCTCCTCCAAAGTTTAGTGTAATGTTAATCCTATGGAGGGAATGTTCACGAACATTTTCCTCAATTACTCGGCCCCTGTTTGACGCAAATTTCCCTGATTTCCCTGAATTTTACTAAAACATTCGACCCGATTTTTCCAGGTTTTAAAGGTTTTCCAGGTTTGTATGAACCCTGATTCCTCGAATATTTAATCTTAGTAAAGCCTGGTTTTCACTGCCGAAAATTTCACGGAACAGTAAAAAAATCCGCAAAATTTTGCGGAAAGTTTCTTAAAAAAAAAGAGAAAAAAATGGCGGCAAAACGTTTTCACTAAAAACTTGTAATATGAACGAGTGCGAGCTCGTGGAGACCAAGGCTTACCAGTTATGTTGAAAATGCACCATTAGCAACCTATTGATTTTCTTTATAATTTATTGAAATTGTAAAAACGTTCATTTTTATCATATAAATAACGATTAAGCCAAACTTCTTTAGCAAATCGTTAAACAAACATTCGACAACACAAACGCCTTAAATTTAAAAAATGGCGTCGGTAAAAACCTCGCAAGCTGACCAAAAACCAAGCCTATGACGTCACGCATTTGTCGATTCCGATTGGCCACCACTTTCCTTTACGTGGAAATTTGCGGAAAAATAAAAAACCAATTCCACGTTTGCCGCACGGAAAACGCGATTTTTCCTGCGTTTTGGGCCAGTGAAAACCAGGCTTAAGAATTTTCTGCCATGAACCTTCTATATAATGGACCAGAATCTTATGGTGGATCCCATGTTAAAGTTTTCTCACTAATGTGTCTCAAAACACAGCCCACTCGATCACGCAAGTTGCACACGCTATAGAAGCCCCTTCAAACAGCCAAAAGTCAAGAATATGACCGATTAGTACTCCTTGGTCAAACGAGTCTAAGAATTAGCATTATGTCTATGGGAAAATGCCGTTTTTTGGAGTAAAATGGGCTTAATTTCGCTTTTTGTGGATCAAATGTCATGAAATTTTAGGAAGAGGTGCGTAGTATCGTTTTCTAAAGTCCTACAAATTTTGAAATTTCAAGCGTGAATAGTTCTTTAGTTAAAAAATAAACACTAGGCCCAAACAATCCCGCTGATAATGTTCTTCATCAAAATACTGTATTTAAGGGCTTATATTTTATTTATTATTACAATTAACTAGTCGTTAAAGCTAATTGGAAAATATGTGAAAACCAAGTACTACAAGTATTGGGGGAAAAATTATTTATTTGAATAATTTGCCCAGCGCGTTTTAAAATGGCTAGAAGTCATCCAGAGTTGAAAAAACCACAAACTGAAAGTTTGATAATTTTTAGAAAAATAACTATCAGTCCTAAGCCTTTCAAAATATTTTCTAAATTTTTAGTGTACTTTAACTTACAAATAGTAAAAAAATCAGGAAGCTAGAGCTTACATTTTTCACTTTCCTATAAAAGTTTGTTCATCAACTCGACAATTCCCCCTAACATTTCAGTGCTTTTTGTCTCAAAAATCGAGACTCGTTCATGTTTTTACCAGCTTTTCCACTACACCCTCTCGATTCTCGAAAATACATGGGTTTTGAATTCTTTGGACGGGCTTCTATAGCGCGTGCAACTTGCGTGATCGAGTGGGCTGTGCTCAAAATAAAGAAAAAAGGTAGCTAGTAGCAGACGACAAGGTCTTGGAGAGAGATGGTACAATGTAAACAAGTAAAATGGCCGCTTAGTCTCATTTCGCTAAGCCTTGGGACTAATGTTAACTTTTTGCATCTATTTAAACATAGAGTTTAATAAAGTAATTAAAAATAGGAAAAATAAAGATTTGCGCGTTTGGAAATTGTGAAAGTGATTCCCAAAAGCACGGCCACGTTTGTTTACATTTTACCGCGGGTGCGCGTACCCTGCGAAATTGGCGAACTACTGCGTACAGACGTTGCAAGCAAGCAGAAAAAAACCTCCCAGTTTCAGTTCTGGTCCTTCTGGATTGAAGGTTCATGATTGGTTTTAACTCCGCCTTAGCCAACTACGAGTTCTGGTTGGTGCCTGAAATCAAAAGTAGATAGGGGGAAAGTAAAGCACTTGGAAGATCCCCCGCGCCATGAAAACCTAGAAACCCCCTTTCCTCTCTCTCACAGTTCCTACCCCCTCGCGTAGGAGAGGTATTGCACATTGCCAGTGCCTATTTGCAACTGAAAAATAGTTCTGTAAACAGTTTTAAAAGGACTCCTACTAGCTAAGGCTTAACGAGATCGCATACGGATATACGGTAAAGCAACATCTGTGAGTGGAAACGTTAAAATTAATAAATGACGATCTTTTTACCACGGACGATACTGGAAGTAGAATAAGAATATTTAACTCTATGAAAGGTAATGGATCCATGAACGAACTGTTATAGGATAAGATTTGCCAATGTGATCTTCTTAAGTCAAAACATGAAGAAGATAGTGGTGGTTATTCCGCATTTCTTTTTGCCTGGACTAGGTGGATTAGTCAACTAAAATGGGCCCGACCCTGTAATTATATGTGACATAAGGAAATACAAAAATTAAAGGATAAAAATCAGCGCCCCCAATTTTTAAACGATGTGACACTTGGTCGATTTGAATTTTCCTTTAGAGCAGACAATTTCACCGGCTACTGTCCCGGGTCGCTGCCGTCGCTATGAACTACCTCTCAAAAAAAAATCGATAAGGGGTTGGGGTGTTTTCTCAAATGTCATTGGCTAACTCTCATTGGGGGTAAGAGAGAGGAGAGATAGCTTCTAAACTTAGAGGAAACCCACAGTCAAAGGTGGGGGACCATCCTCGAACTTTACTTTCCCCCTATCTACTTTTGCTAAAATGTAGCCAAGGCCCGAATTGTCTGTGAAATTAAAATTAAAATTAATTATTTATTTAATTTATTTTAAACAGAGGTGTTGGTACGAATATAACAGAAGGAATTAGCGGCATCTCTGGGTAAGTTTTGATTGATCTCTCGTCTTACCCTTATTCATTAATTCATTAAAAGTTTGCGCAGCTCTCGATTAATACTAACTAATTACTATACCTTGCTAATACTCCATACATTTTTCTCTTTATACACGTTTAATATATAGTGTTTAGATTTAATTTTGGTTTTGAGCAGTACGGCATTTATAATCCACCTTATTCCCGATGCGACTGCCTGCCTATAGGCTTATAGCACTATTTTTACTGACAAATCAGGGTCGAAATGATGCATCGTCTGCTTCATAGTAGAAACGTTTCAATAGGTTCCAGGGCCGGAAATAACAAAAATTGTCCACTGGAGTGTGCAAAAATAGTGTCGCTTCTCCATTCTCAAGCTATAAAAACTTCGGAAAACTTATTGGTCAAACTGTCCAGTGACACCCTTAGTTTTAAAAAAAATTATGGGACATTTTAAAATTTTATTGGACAATGTCCATTGTCCTGTGCTTATTTCCGGCCCTGATAGGTTCTATCGTGAGTCCATGGATAAAGAATGAAAATGAGCCTTAAAAGGTCGGGGAAATATAAAATGGACCTAAAAGGTCAGGGAAAAGTCAGCGAAATTTAAAATAGGCCTAAAAGGTCAGGGAAAGTTAGGAAAAATGAAAATGAGCCTTAAAATGTCAGGAAAATTTAAAATGGACCTAAAAGGTCAGGGAAAAGTTAGGGAAATTGAAAATGAGCCTAAAAGGTCAGGGAAAAGTTAGGGAAATTGAAAATGAGCCTAAAAGGTCAGGGAAAAGTTAGGGAAATTGAAAATGAGCCTAAAATGTCAGGGAAAAGTTAGGGAAATTGAAAATGAGCCAAAAATGTCAGGGAAATTGAAAATGAGCCTAAAATGTCAGGGAAATTGAAAATGAGCCTAAAATGTCAGGGAAATTGAAAATGAGCCTAAAATGTCCGGGAAATTGAAAATGAGCCTAAAAGGTCAGGGAAAAGTCAGCCCTTACCCAAAAATGGACCTCCAATTATTTTTAGTGACAAATCAGGGTCGAAATGAGGCGTCGTCTGCTTCATAGTAGAAAATTTTCAATATTTTCTGTCGTGGGTCCATGGATAAAGATTGCGCGCAGCTTATTCTGTATATACGCGCCGAGCGAGGCGCCGCGTTAGCCACCTAGCGGATTTTAGAAGAACAAATTGGCGGGAAAATTACCGCGTCTTTAAATGAAGCCATAGGCTTCTTGTGTAGTTAGTTGTAGGAATTATTACTGAAATTTCCCAGAAAGGGTGAAATTTTAACAGTTTTCGAAATTCTAGAATTCATTGCGTTAAAATAAATGAATGGATTAACGCGCTTAAAGAGAAAAAGTAACTTTTTAGACTATCTTATCTAATCCCAGCACCCAAATTTCCAAATTAAATGTACAGGTACAGTACAGTTAACCTCAAAAATGTGTCTGTCTAGAATCACTTGCTAGTTAATTTAATTAACTCACAACATTAACATATTTATTTAATTCGAACACTTACATAGGTGGTAATATCATAAACTTGCTTGGTTACAGAAGTTTCCCTTGTACACTCTCCAGTGACTTCGGTATTTCGTTTAGTTTACTAGTATCTCTTTACGTTAAAAATATGTTCATTTTTTATTAGATTTTAGACTATTCGAAGAGTAGAATCCCTAAAATAATTTTGTAAACCTTCTCATGCTAAAAATCCGACGTATTTTACAATTGTAGCGCTCCCCATCTTTAAATTGCCAATCTACCATTCGCGAATTTCCCGCCAAGAGTTTTCAATTCAATCCGCTAGAGGCGCTGCTTGCTACTTTACCTCTCAATCCTCGGCGCGTATATACTCTGTTCCAGTTTCGGTGGGTTGTCAGAATTTCCAAAGCTAGCTAGGTTTTAATGTAACGTATCTTTGTACGTGATGACAACAAACTATAGCAATATTTATTTTTGGATTTTCAATTCGTATAAAATTTTTATTTTATCTTTTCATGAAAATAAATTTTTACAGAACTTTTATCCATAGAAATTAGGTTAAATAATTAGATTAAATAATTTGGTTAGTGTGAGAATCCATCAAGATAAGTTTCAAGTTAATTAATGCGTTAATGGAAAAATTTTGGGTCTGGTTTAATTGAAACAAATGACGCGATAGATGCTCCCAAAGTCGTGGACAGAAGGACCCCTTTAAAGGGACTGCAAAGACGCTATCGGTGGCACCACGTGACAACAAGATACAAAGACTCAACATAGAGTGAAACTGGACATTTAGTCCTTGTTTTTCTCGAGATTGCAGCGCCAATTTCCCGTAGTGGTAGTTTTCGAAATAAAACGAACTAAACTTCTTTGAACCACGCCTCTCCTCGGTCACGTGACTCTGACGTATTTCATATAATTTTTACCCACCCTCGATCCCTACTTTACAGTCCCTTTAAGCTTAATTAAGCTCTCGTGGAAGACTTCTGATTGGTTCCTAACTGCCTTGCTTCGTTAAAGATTAGCTAGCATATTAGGGACGCCTCAGGAGCCGACATTTGCTTTAGTAGCGGATAGAGACAATTAAGATTGCTCCATCAACAATTGCTAATTAATTCTTGGCTTTAATTACATGATCCATAGTGAGCTTTTAAAGCTCTTAGCGAAATACAAGGGATCAAGATGAAAAAGTTCAGGTTTACTGCATTCTGGGCTTTTAATCAGGAAAATTTTGAAAAATGTATATCTGTAATTTGTTCCTTATAGTATTTTATACGTCATTCTGCGAAAATGTAGGATTTTATATGTCATTCTGCGAAAATGTAGGATTTTATATGTCATTCTGCGAAAATGGGGGCTGATTGTATTGTTCATAATGCGAAACTAAGATTTTGTTCATACAGTGAAATTGTAGGATTTTATTGTTCATTCTGCGAAAACGCAGGATTTTATAGGTCATTCGGCGAAAACGCAGAATTTTATAGGTCATTCGGCGAAAACGCAGGATTTTATAGGTCATTCGGCGAAAACGCAGGATTTTATAGGTCATTCGGCGAAAACGCAGGATTTTATAGGTCATTCGGCGAAAACGCAGGATTTTATAGGTCATTCGGCGAAAACGCAGGATTTTATAGGTCATTCGGCGAAAACGCAGGATTTTATAGGTCATTCGGCGAAAACGCAGAATTTTATTGTTAATTCTGCGGAAATGTAGGATTTTGTTTATTCTGCGAAAATGTGGGATTTTATAGGTCATTCTATGAAAATGTAGAATTTTCTCGTTCATTCTGTGAAAATATAGAATTTCACTTCTGATACGTGTGTCTGTTTAAGTTGGAAATCATTTTATTATAAAGTGCCCTCGTCATTAACGAGTGTTTATGACCAGCATTTTATAATCCATTGCAACTTATTTTCAAATAATCACCATCTGTCTTCGGGAGCTATAAATTTATCACTCTGGTGAACATTAACAAGATGACCCAGTGATATTACACTTTTTCTCGCCCTCTAGTGACAATAATTATTATTACTTTATTCATCATAAGATGCCCCCGTCTAATTTAGAATTTTCGGGTTTTATTCATGGTTTAATCGATCAAGTAATCAAATTACATTAACCTAATCATTAGGTTACTTATATAGTTTGATGTTTTTATTACGATTAGCCATACTTGCGCGTTAATTTATTTTCTCAACAAATTAAAATTAGTAATTGAATGGTAATTGTTTGAATGGATTGAGCTGGTTTATAAAAATGCGTGGGATCTCGTATCTTTAAACGCGATTGTCCTTCTTGGAAAGTGCGTAGAATCTCTCAAATTGAAAGCGGGGCAATTAGACGCGGGATAAGGGTGTCAGGTGCCCAGAATTAAGAATAGAATGCGATGAATAGAAGACGCGTGCTTTTTGCTTTTCATTTTCCAGGTTACGGATAATAATTTAGGAATCTTAAAGGTAGCGCGATAGTTTTTCCATGGATAAAGAATGCCTGAGAGCGTGAAATTTGTTTTCACGCTATAGGATAGGCAACTCCCTATCTCGAACGACAGCTTATGCTGTATATACTCATGTTACAACATCGGTTGTCAGCACGCCCAAACCTAGGTCTCGATGTAACCTAGCCTTGTACGTGCTGTCAAGAGACAAAAAACTTCAGGATCTTCAGGATTTAAAATCGTTTAAAATATCCCGAAGTTTTTTAGCCTCTTGTCAGCACGCACAAGGCTAAATTAAATTGAGACCTAGGTTTGCGAGTGCTGACAACCGATCTTGTAATAGAGTATATACGGAATAAGCTGTCGTTCGAGATAGGGAGTTGCCGATCCTATAGCGTGATAATAAAATTTCAAGCTCACGCGCATTCTTTATCCAGGGTTTTTCGCTACATACTTTGGTGAACATCTAACGATGGGCTATTATTTTCACTCGGTCTGAAGAAAAAGTATCGTTCGCCTTTTTAAAGGGAGAGTGAAAACGGAAAAGAAGCGGTCATGATTTAAATAAGAGTTCGGTGCGGATGCGCAATGCCACATATTTTTGAAGAAACTTTTTAAATGACATCCGTTGGGAAATGTCACGATCAATTATAGCATTTCGCTAACATACGTTGGGAAATGCTATAATTGATTTTAAATTTTAGCCAGACTTAAGTAAAGAATGAAAACGAAACCCTAAACCAAATTCATTTCAATCGCTTACGTATTTCCTATTCGTAACCCTAAGAAAAATTCTCTTTCAAACGCTTACGCGTCATAGGCAGTCTATAGGGGGCTATCCATAGGCGATTTCAAAAGGGGGTCTAGGGGCTATTCGCTAAATCATTGGCGATTTTTAAGGTCACTCGAGTTGCTACTCACTTATTCAATGGTGACCTATACTTAATAATTGGTAATATTTAAAGGGAATCGAGGAGCTATTCACTAATTCATAAGTAATGATTGGCGATTCGAGCGACTACTAACTCAATCATTTTCGATTTTAAAAGAGCCGAGAGGCAACCCACTTATTCATAGCCGATTTATAAAGGGAGTCGAGGGGCTACTCACTTAATCATTGCCTGTTTTAGTGGGTGTCGAGGGGCTACTCACTTTATCTTTGGAGATTTTAATAGGGAGTCGAGGGGCTACTCGCTTAATCATTGCCTGTTTTTAATGGTAGTCGAGGGGCTACTCACTCAATCTTTGGCGACTTATAAAAGGGAGTCGGGGAGGCTACAGAATGATTCCTCTTAGCTGTATGGAATTTACAACGCTAGTATAGCTACGTAGATGGTTGCCGTTTTTGCTTTGCGCCATCTATCGGATGGTGCAAAGGTTTAGTCCGACTATTTTTTACGGCTGGGCGCGCCTTTTTCCCCCATTTTCCACCTCTTTTTCCCGTGCGGAATTCAGAAATTTTTAAAAAGTACTCAGTATCACACTTAGGTGGCTCTGCAACGTGAAATAATTTTATTTATTTATGAAATTATTTTCCTCCTCGGCCGGGTTTCGATCCCGCACCATCCACAGAGCTCTCACTCCACGGATTGACGCCTTTACGCTCTCGGCCGTCTAGTCATATTAACAAGCTCCAAGGGGTGCTTATTTCCGAAAAAAAACGTCTCGCTATAAGAAAAATTCTCTCTCCTCTCCGCGCAGTCGCGAGTGACGTAGCTGGATCCCAACAGCCTTTCGGAAGTAGATTTTTGGGGGTATTACGCGGATTTCAAAAATGTCTGTCTTAGCAAAATGCGTGAAGTGGAATATTTTTCAATTTCATATTATAACGTATACGTTTGCAAATTCTTAACACAGTAGACCTAAATGAATATATAACTTCTTAATTTTTGATTCTGTAAATTCAGGTCTCAATAGTCCATTTTATTTTTAACAATATAAACATACAAAAATGAGGTAGAAATTTAGAAAATTGTGAAAGTTTATCACATACTTTATCTTTAACATGTGTTGTAATTAGAAAACTTTGTTTACAAATAAATTTATTGACTAGCCTAAAAACGCTATCAAGTGTAGAACCAAATTTATCACAAATTTATATGAGAATTATAATTATTCTGTTTCTACTTAGTGAGCTTTTCCATTTTCTTCTCCCGCTTCCTTTCTTGCGCTTCACCCAGAGTAGTTAAATTTATGAATTTTATCCTGATATGCGTTCTCATCTTTATGTAAGTAAAAATTATCTCTCTTGGGTATTGAGGAAATAATTTAAAAATTTTCTCAGTAAGATTTTTAATAACTCCCCTCTCTTTGCTTATTGAAATTCCTTTATATTTAGTCGGCCCTCTATGATGGTCGAGAAAACATTTTTCAAAGGTATTTACATCACTTAAAAATTTTTTGGATGGAACTGTAGCGCCCCCATAACTTAATTGAGAAACCCACGAAGGAATATCATAGGAATGATATGCTAGGGTATTGGAAGAGCTTTTCAATTGCAGATTAGGATATTTATCAACAAATTTTCTCGCAACCCAGCCAGCTAAATACTCCATTCCACCCTCTTCTTGGGCAGTTAATTTTCCCCCCATATTTTCCTTGTTATTTACCTGTACTTTTGATGAAGAACTAGCATTTTTTCTGTTAATTTTCATTGTATTTAAATTTGTTAAGTTTTGAAATCTAGGGTTTTTTTTAAGAGGCGAGTGCGTGGGAGAAACAACAGCGTTAATGGAATGAACAACAGTATCATTAAGATCTTCACACAAACTCTCACTGGTATCTTCCATTATATCGCTATCTTCTAAAACAATATCTGATTCTTTTAGAACCCGCGTTACAAAGTATTCATCTGATGTTTGCGATACCGTATTAACATTTGATTTCACTATTCCATTATTTTTTCCCAGGACAATCATCCTAATCCTGTAAAATGCATTTAGAGGAGTTGGATGATCATCCAAACCCCCTCTTGTCCTTAATTGTGAAAAGAAGTTTTCTAAACAATCCTGATTTAATCTGTGTGTTAAGATGTACTTAATTCCGTACTTCCTTTTCAAGTCATAATATAGATTTTTGAGAGAACTGTTGGAAATTATAATAGCTTTCTGAAAAATTTGTAAGGACCCATTCTTCTTGCCATCGCAAATCATGGCATTCATAGTATATGACATTTTGTCTAAAATTTCATTTTGGGCAGGCAAATTCATGCCATACCCACATTTAGATTCTGGGGTATCAAATTTAACGTAACTGTTCATAACATCAAACCAGCTATTTATTATTTCTAGGAACTCTGCTGTTTCGTCACTAAACCCCATTCTTTTCACAGCTGTTGCCACATTATGTGATAAAAGCTCAGCCGCTAGCCTCACATTTTGCCTTTGAGTTTTAACACAGTTAAAATGTAAGTCAGTCAGCTTTGGACACATCTTGATTTCACCCCTATCTTGCTGGAACATTCGCAATACGGGTTCTTTCGAAATTTTTTCATCATCAAGAATGAACCCTGTGTCCAAAAACCAGTTTCTCACTAATTTTAGTAGATGGGGGGCATCAGCAAAACAATAAATTATTTGACTAGAGTCAGCAGGGTTTGTAAACCAAGTTCTATTAAGTGACACACCTCCACAATCCCTGGTTGCCTCCACCCATATCATTTACACATGCAACCACTTCAAAGCCAGCTTTTTTTAACTCAACTATGGCTGATGAAAGCACTGACTTGGTCATTTTTTGATCTAGTCCCAGATATATTGGCTGCTTCCAGTTGGTTAATAACCCACGCGCCATAATGACCTGTAGCTGACTATGAGGACCAACAACTTTGTCATTTTTGACATCATACTCCAATAGTGACCTAACCTTAACCTCATCAAACGTTAGTACTACCAGTTTCTCTTTAATGTCCATGGTTTGCCCATTGGCTCTCATTATGTTTATGATGTCATGCAGCAAACCCTGACTAAAATCGAGCTTGGCAGCATAGCGTCTTAGCGTTGAAAGGTGCGGCAACGGATAGTTGCACTTTTCTCTAAGATAGACGTAGCTTCGTTTACCCAAATATCTTAGTGCAAAAGCGTTTGCTAAATCTTCATTTCCCCACCGAACCTTTCTCTTCCCCATAATTAATCTGACTTGGCAAGGACTAAAAACCTTACTTAGTAAAGACCGGCAATGGCTTTGTTCTTTTTCAAGCATGAAATTCCTTTTCTTAATCAATTTGTTGTCTTTTTTTAAACTACGGTTAGAATATGTTAATGCAAATAATTTATAACCCATATCTCCTATTTTTTTTGCTTTTTAAGCAATTTAAAACGAAGATTGCTTTCCCTTCTTTCAGATATTTTTTTCTTTGCTCTTAATTTTTGTATTATTTCCAATGCATTACAATTGCAATTATTCCTTGAATGGGGCGGGACTTTGAAACATTGCCATGCCGAATAGAAAGGCTTTGGAATTTCAACTTCATTTGTTGATGATCTGCAAGCGTGTGATGATAATCCCTCTAAGTTATTAATGCTTTCTGATAAACCCTGAGATTTATTTGTAGTTTCTGATAGACCCAAAGAGTTATTTGTAGCTTCTGATAAACACAAACAGTTATTTGTAGCTTCTGATAAACACAAACAGTTATTTGTAGCTTCTGATAAACACAAACAGTTATTTGTAGCTTCTGATAAACACAAACAGTTATTTGTAGCTTCTGATAAACACAAGTTGTTATTTGTAGCTTCTGATAAACACAAGTTATTGTTTGTAGTTTCTGATACACATGGAGTTTTATCGGTGGTGTCTAAAGAATGCAGAGAGTTATCGGTGCTTTCTAAAGAGTGCAGAGAGTTATCGGTGGTTTCTAAAGAATGCGGAGAGTTTTCGGTGGTTTCTAAAGAATGCGGAGAGTTTTCGGTGGTTTCTAAAGAATGCGGAGAGTTTTCGGTGGTTTCTAAAGAATGCGGAGAGTTTTCGGTGGTTTCTAAAGAATGCGGAGAGTTTTCGGTGGTTTCTAAAGAATGCGGAGAGTTTTCGGTGGTTTCTAAAGAATGCATGGAGACTGAATTTGAGTTAAGCAATGTTAAAGCTAAGTCTCTGTGAGTTGATCCTATTGAAGTATCGTCATTTGTTAAGTTGTAATCTGGCTTTGGTAATGATAGTGTACATTCATCACTTGACGATGAATCTTTAAAATGCTTTTTTCTAATTGGAGTACTCTGATAACCATCAAATGTTTTGAAATTTAAAGCATCTCCATTGGAGGTACCTGGTGAGATATCACTTGAACCACAAATAATATTATAGGAACTTTTGTTGCTATCACAGGTGGATTCCGAAAGCAATCCTTCTATAACGGAGAAACTTTCCAGAGTTTCGGCTTTCTCTGTAGTAGGTTTCCATGATTTTTGATTAAGAATAGAATCCTTAGGACGAATCACAAAATTCGTGTGAGGTTTGTCTGATGACATTTGAAAAGGCAGATCATTCACAGATCTAAGAGGAGTCTTGATGACATCATCTATAGTATGTTTTGATGACAATTCAGTCGTAGTTGAATCATTAGGCTGAGAGGAAGTGGTCTCATCCTATAAAGTTTCATATCCCACTTAAAATTATTTCTATTTAATGAGGTTATAAATTAACATTTACAAACCTGCACATCGATAGACTTCCGCAACCTATCTCTTGATTTTCTTTCAGTAGTTTGGCACACAACATTTATAGGCAAGTTGATTGAGGGGACTGCGTTTGGAACTAATAACCTCTTCGGTTTTGTTTTCATCAATTCAGCCCTTAAATCTCTCTCAAAATCTTTTGGAGTAAAATGTTCTGAGCATATCCGAGCGTATTTAGGATTTATGTTATCTTGGCCCTCTTGGGAACGTCCACATTTGCTGATCCACTTTAGCCTTAAATTAATTTCAGACGGGAATCTATGATACGATATACCTTTTGTCCTTATTAAAGAATTGTCACAGTCAAGCACGGAGCACCGCAGGCCAGGCATTTTATTTCTTAAATGGAAAGACGAAAGTTGTAGCTAAGCCTTGGCCGCTATAATTTATGAAATTTAGTTTAATAGTAATACCACTCATGTATTGCTTGAAATTAGCATAAAAACTTTCAAAGCTCGAAATTTTTAATTTACATTTTTAATCAACCGCAGCATTACGCGGCAAGTCCCCGGCCAAACTTCGCACTCGTTACTGGGTTCCCGGCTTCCCGAATCCCGCGTTTAACCTTCCTCCTATAGGAGGAACGGGCCCATTATTCGAGAGGATGCTCAAACGCGAAGTCTTGTTTCCTTTGGTTCCCCGGGATCCAACCACGTCATAAGAAGGGAAAAAACCAAAGTATTGCCCCCCGTTTTTCGAGCCAGATTTTTCGTTTTAAAAAACGGCTTTATAAGCCAACCTTATAATACGAAGTTTCTATAAGAACCTTGAACAAGCTCGAGTTATGTTGCTTAAACCTAGCATCTCTCTCACGTCGGCAGCCGGCGCGTTCCTCTCGCGTCTTGCTTAGTTGGGGCAGGGAGGAGGGAACTTTGTTCGAGGCGGCGTCGCGGCGAGTCTCACGTTTCCATGGTAGCGCGCCTATACAATGCCGAGAACTGAAATCTCTTGGCGGGAAATTCGCGAATGGTAGATGGGCAGTTTAAAACGGGTAGCGCTACAATTATTAAATACGTCGCGTTTTTAGCATTAGAAGGTTTACAAAATAATTTTAGGAATTGTACTCGTCGGAAAGTCTGAAATATAATAAAAACTAAACACATTTTTAAAGTAAGAGATATTTGATTTGTAAACCAAAAGAAATTAATACCGTAGTCTCTGGAGAGTGTATCAGGGAAACCTCTGTAACTAAGCAAGTTTATGATATTACCATCTCTGTAAGTGTTCGAATTAAATAAATATATATTAAAATATATATTTGAGGTTAACCATACCTGTACATTTAATTTGGGAATTTAGGTTTTGGGATTAGATAAGCTAAAGTCTAAAAACTTATTTTTTCTCTTTAAGCGCGTTACAATTTTGGACAAACAAAAACGATAATTTGATGTTTAATTCTACAGGACCGGTAGGCCCTTGTAGATATGACTTGATACTCTTTTGTAACGTTAAAGCAAAATTCACATGCTTTTACCAATTTTCCTATGGAGATTAACATGGGGTTTTTCATGATATTTAGCAGCCTCTAACTGAAAAACTAGAGCGAAGTTACTTTTCGGAATACTCTTAATTTAACAATTAAGTATTCAGGGTGTGCCTTTTGCAAGTGTCATGAAAAACAATTAAGTTAGTATGTTAATTTTAGTTAATTACGGAAGTACGGCTCTTGAGTTAAACGTCAGGTTAACCTGTTAGCGCGCTGATACCCATTTCTTCAATTTTCAACCAGATTGAGAACAAGGGAGGGCCTAGCTTTGTGCCTGATAACAAGTTATGTTGACGTTTTCAATTTGCTTCATTCTGTGGAAGTTGAACCTATAGCGCGAGCAGCCTGCGTCCGCGAGTCGCGTGATCCAGGTACTTGTGGGTACTTGTGGGTACTTGTAGGTACTTGTGGGTACTTGTAGGTACTTTTGGGTACTAGTAGGTACTTGTAGGTACTTGTGGGTGCTTGTAGGTACTTGTGGGTGCTTGTAGGTGCTTGTGGGTGTTTATAGGTACTTGTGGGTGCTTGTGGGTGTTTATAGGTACTTGTGGGTGCTTGTAGGTGCTTGTCGGTGTTTGTAGGTGCTTGTCGGTGCTTGTAGGTACTTTTGGGTGCTTGTAGGTACTTGTGGGTACTAGTAGGTACTTGTGGGTACTTGTAGGTACTTGTGGGTACTAGTAGGTACTTGTGGGTACTTGTGGGTACTTGTAGGTACTTGTGGGTACTTGTAGGTACTTGTAGGTACTTGTAGGTACTTGTGGGTACTTGTAGGTACTTGTGGGTACTTGTAGGTACTTGTGGGTACTTGTAGGTACTTGTGGGTACTTGTAGGTACTTGTAGGTACTTGTGGGTACTTGTAGGTACTTGTGGGTACTTGTAGGTACTTGTGGGTACTTGTAGGTACTTGTGGGTACTTGTGAGTGCTTGTAGGTACTTGTGAGTGCTTGTGGGTACTTGTGGGTGCTTGTAGGTACTTGTGGGTGCTTGTAGGTACTTGTGGGTGCTTGTAGGTACTTGTGGGTACTTGTAGGTACTTGTGGGTACTTGTAGGTACTTGTAGGTACTTGTAGGTACTTGTGGGTACTAGTAGGTACTTGTGAGTGCTTGTAGGTACTTGTGAGTGCTTGTAGGTACTTGTGAGTGCTTGTAGGTACTTGTGAGTGCTTGTAGGTACTTGTGGGTGCTTGTAGGTACTTGTGGGTGCTTGTCGGTGTTTGTAGGTGCTTGTCGGTGTTTGTAGGTACTTGTGGGTGCTTGTAGGTACTTGTGGGTGCTTGTGGATACTTGTAGGTACTTGTGGATACTTGTAGGTACTTGTGGATACTTGTAGGTACTTGTGGGTACTTGTAGGTACTTGTGGGTACTTGTAGGTACTTGTGAGTGCTTGTAGGTACTTGTGAGTGCTTGTAGGTACTTGTGAGTGCTTGTAGGTACTTGTGAGTGCTTGTAGGTACTTGTGAGTGCTTGTAGGTGCTTGTGGGTGCTTGTGGGTACTTGTGGGTGCTTGTAGGTACTTGTTGGTGCTTGTAGGTACTTGTGGGTGCTTGTAGGTACTTGTGAGTGCTTGTAGGTACTTGTGGGTGCTTGTAGGTACTTGTGGGTGCTTGTGGGTACTTGTGGGTGCTTGTGGGTACTTGTGGGTGCTTGTGGGTACTTGTGGGTGATTGTGGGTACGTGTGGGTGATTGTAGGTACTTTTGGGTGATTGTAGTTACTTGTGGGTGCTTGTAGGTACTTGTGGGTGATTTTAGTTACTTGTGGGTGCTTGTAGGTACTTGTGGGTGATTGTAGTTACTTGTGGGTGCTTGTAGGTACTTGTGGGCGATTGTAGGTACTTGTGGGTACTTGCCCCGGGTACTTGTGGGTGCTTGTAGGTACTTGTGGGTGCTTGTAGGTACTTGTGGGTACTTGTGGGTGCTTGTAGGTACTTGTGGGTACTTGTGGGTGCTTGTGGGTACTTGTGGGTGCTTGTGGGTACTTGTGGGTGCTTGTGGGTACTTGTGGGTGATTGTGGGTACGTGTGGGTGATTGTAGGTACTTTTGGGTGATTGTAGTTACTTGTGGGTGCTTGTAGGTACTTGTGGGTGATTTTAGTTACTTGTGGGTGCTTGTAGGTACTTGTGGGTGATTGTAGTTACTTGTGGGTGCTTGTAGGTACTTGTGGGCGATTGTAGGTACTTGTGGGTACTTGCCCCGGGTACTTGTGGGTGCTTGTAGGTACTTGTGGGTGCTTGTAGGTACTTGTGGGTACTTGTGGGTGCTTGTAGGTACTTGTGGGTACTTGTGGGTGCTTGTAGGTACTTGTGGGTACTTGTGGGTGCTTGTAGGTACTTGTGGGTGCTTGTGGGTACTTGCCCCGGGTGCTTGCCCAGGGTACTTGTGGGTGTTTGTAGGTACTTGTGGGTGATTGTAGGTACTTGTAGGTACTTGTGGGTGCTTGTAGGTGCTTGTGGGTGTTTATAGGTACTTGTGGGTGCTTGTGGGTGTTTATAGGTACTTGTGGGTACTTGTGGGTGCTTGTAGGTACTTGTGGGTGCTTGTAGGTACTTGTGGGTGCTTGTAGGTACTTGTGGGTACTAGTAGGTACTTGTGGGTACTAGTAGGTACTTGTGGGTACTAGTAGGTACTTGTGGGTACTTGTGGGTACTTGTAGGTACTTGTGGGTACTTGTAGGTACTTTTGGGTACTAGTAGGTACTTGTAGATACTTGTGGGTGCTTGTAGATACTTGTGGGTGCTTGTAGGTACTTGTGGGTGCTTGTAGGTACTTGTGGGTACCTGTGGGTGCTTGTAGGTACTTGTGGGTGCTTGTAGGTGTTTGTAGGTGCTTGTCGGTGTTTGTAGGTGCTTGTCGGTGCTTGTAGGTACTTTTAGGTGCTTGTAGGTACTTGTGGGTACTAGTAGGTACTTGTGGGTACTTGTAGGTACTTGTGGGTACTAGTAGGTACTTGTGGGTACTTGTGGGTACTTGTAGGTACTTGTGGGTACTTGTAGGTACTTGTGGGTACTTGTAGGTACTTGTGGGTACTTGTAGGTACTTGTGGGTACTTGTAGGTACTTGTGGGTACTAGTAGGTACTTGTAGATACTTGTGGGTGCTTGTAGATACTTGTGGGTGCTTGTAGGTACTTGTGGGTGCTTGTAGGTACTTGTGGGTACCTGTGGGTGCTTGTAGGTACTTGTGGGTGCTTGTAGGTGTTTGTAGGTGCTTGTCGGTGTTTGTAGGTGCTTGTCGGTGTTTGTAGGTACTTGTGGGTACTTGTGGGTGCTTGTGGATACTTGTGGGTGCTTGTGGGTACTTGTAGTACTTGTGGATACTTGTAGGTACTTGTGGGTACTTGTAGGTACTTGTGGGTACTTGTAGGTACTTGTGGGTACTTGTGAGTGCTTGTAGGTACTTGTGAGTGCTTGTAGGTACTTGTGAGTGCTTGTAGGTACTTGTGAGTGCTTGTAGGTACTTGTGAGTGCTTGTAGGTACTTGTGGGTGCTTGTAGGTACTTGTGGGTGCTTGTCGGTGTTTGTAGGTGCTTGTCGGTGTTTGTAGGTACTTGTGGGTGATTTTAGTTACTTGTGGGTGCTTTTAGGTACTTGTGGGTGATTGTAGTTACTTGTGGGTGCTTGTAGGTACTTGTGGGTGATTGTAGGTACTTGTGGGTACTTGCCCCGGGTGCTTGTGTGTGTTTGTAGGTACTTGTGGGTGCTTGTAGGTAATTTTGGGTACTTGTGGGTGCTTTTAGGTACTTGTGGGTACTCATGGGTGCTTTTAGGTACTTGTGGGTGCTTTTAGGTACTTGTGGGTACTTGTGGGTGCTTGTAGGTACTTGTGGGTACTTGTGGGTGCTTGTAGGTACTTGTGGGTACTTGTGGGTGCTTGTAGGTACTTGTGGGTGCTTGTGGGTACTTGCCCCGGGTGCTTGCCCAGGGTACTTGTGGGTGCTTGCCCAGGGTACTTGTGGGTGTTTGTAGGTACTTGTGGGTGATTGTAGGTACTTGTAGGTACTTGTGGGTGCTTGTAGGTACTTGTGGGTGCTTGTAGGTGCTTGTGGGTGTTTATAGGTACTTGTGGGTGCTTGTGGGTGTTTATAGGTACTTGTGGGTGCTTGTAGGTACTTGTGGGTGCTTGTAGGTACTTGTGGGTGCTTGTAGGTACTTGTGGGTGCTTGTAGGTACTTGTGGGTGCTTGTAGGTACTTGTGGGTGCTTGTAGGTACTTGTGGGTGCTTGTAGGTACTTGTGGGTACTAGTAGGTACTTGTGGGTACTAGTAGGTACTTGTGGGTACTTGTAGGTACTTGTAGGTACTTGTGGGTACTTGTAGGTACTTGTGGGTACTTGTAGGTACTTGTGGGTACTTGTAGGTACTTGTGGGTACTTGTAGGTACTTGTAGGTACTTGTGGGTACTTGTAGGTACTTGTGGGTACTTGTAGGTACTTGTGGGTACTTGTAGGTACTTGTGGGTACTTGTGAGTGCTTGTAGGTACTTGTGAGTGCTTGTGGGTACTTGTGGGTGCTTGTAGGTACTTGTTGGTGCTTGTAGGTACTTGTGGGTGCTTGTAGGTACTTGTGGGTACTTGTAGGTACTTGTGGGTACTTGTAGGTACTTGTAGGTACTTGTAGGTACTTGTGGGTACTAGTAGGTACTTGTGAGTGCTTGTAGGTACTTGTGAGTGCTTGTAGGTACTTGTGAGTGCTTGTAGGTACTTGTGAGTGCTTGTAGGTACTTGTGGGTGCTTGTAGGTACTTGTGGGTGCTTGTCGGTGTTTGTAGGTGCTTGTCGGTGTTTGTAGGTACTTGTGGGTGCTTGTAGGTACTTGTGGGTGCTTGTGGATACTTGTAGGTACTTGTGGATACTTGTAGGTACTTGTGGATACTTGTAGGTACTTGTGGGTACTTGTAGGTACTTGTGGGTACTTGTAGGTACTTGTGAGTGCTTGTAGGTACTTGTGAGTGCTTGTAGGTACTTGTGAGTGCTTGTAGGTACTTGTGAGTGCTTGTAGGTACTTGTGAGTGCTTGTAGGTGCTTGTGGGTGCTTGTGGGTACTTGTGGGTGCTTGTAGGTACTTGTTGGTGCTTGTAGGTACTTGTGGGTGCTTGTAGGTACTTGTGAGTGCTTGTAGGTACTTGTGGGTGCTTGTAGGTACTTGTGGGTGCTTGTGGGTACTTGTGGGTGCTTGTGGGTACTTGTGGGTGCTTGTGGGTACTTGTGGGTGATTGTGGGTACGTGTGGGTGATTGTAGGTACTTTTGGGTGATTGTAGTTACTTGTGGGTGCTTGTAGGTACTTGTGGGTGATTTTAGTTACTTGTGGGTGCTTGTAGGTACTTGTGGGTGATTGTAGTTACTTGTGGGTGCTTGTAGGTACTTGTGGGCGATTGTAGGTACTTGTGGGTACTTGCCCCGGGTACTTGTGGGTGCTTGTAGGTACTTGTGGGTGCTTGTAGGTACTTGTGGGTACTTGTGGGTGCTTGTAGGTACTTGTGGGTACTTGTGGGTGCTTGTAGGTACTTGTGGGTACTTGTGGGTGCTTGTAGGTACTTGTGGGTGCTTGTGGGTACTTGCCCCGGGTGCTTGCCCAGGGTACTTGTGGGTGTTTGTAGGTACTTGTGGGTGATTGTAGGTACTTGTAGGTACTTGTGGGTGCTTGTAGGTGCTTGTGGGTGTTTATAGGTACTTGTGGGTGCTTGTGGGTGTTTATAGGTACTTGTGGGTACTTGTGGGTGCTTGTAGGTACTTGTGGGTGCTTGTAGGTACTTGTGGGTGCTTGTAGGTACTTGTGGGTACTAGTAGGTACTTGTGGGTACTAGTAGGTACTTGTGGGTACTAGTAGGTACTTGTGGGTACTTGTAGGTACTTGTAGGTACTTGTGGGTACTTGTAGGTACTTTTGGGTACTAGTAGGTACTTGTAGATACTTGTGGGTGCTTGTAGATACTTGTGGGTGCTTGTAGGTACTTGTGGGTGCTTGTAGGTACTTGTGGGTACCTGTGGGTGCTTGTAGGTACTTGTGGGTGCTTGTAGGTGTTTGTAGGTGCGTGTCGGTGTTTGTAGGTGCTTGTCGGTGCTTGTAGGTACTTGTGGGTGCTTGTAGGTACTTGTGGGTACTAGTAGGTACTTGTGGGTACTTGTAGGTACTTGTGGGTACTAGTAGGTACTTGTGGGTACTTGTGGGTACTTGTAGGTACTTGTGGGTACTTGTAGGTACTTGTGGGTACTTGTAGGTACTTGTGGGTACTTGTAGGTACTTGTGGGTACTTGTAGGTACTTGTGGGTACTAGTAGGTACTTGTAGATACTTGTGGGTGCTTGTAGATACTTGTGGGTGCTTGTAGGTACTTGTGGGTGCTTGTAGGTACTTGTGGGTACCTGTGGGTGCTTGTAGGTACTTGTGGGTGCTTGTAGGTGTTTGTAGGTGCTTGTCGGTGTTTGTAGGTGCTTGTCGGTGTTTGTAGGTACTTGTGGGTACTTGTGGGTGCTTGTGGATACTTGTGGGTGCTTGTGGGTACTTGTAGTACTTGTGGATACTTGTAGGTACTTGTGGGTACTTGTAGGTACTTGTGGGTACTTGTAGGTACTTGTGGGTACTTGTGAGTGCTTGTAGGTACTTGTGAGTGCTTGTAGGTACTTGTGAGTGCTTGTAGGTACTTGTGAGTGCTTGTAGGTACTTGTGAGTGCTTGTAGGTACTTGTGGGTGCTTGTAGGTACTTGTGGGTGCTTGTCGGTGTTTGTAGGTGCTTGTCGGTGTTTGTAGGTACTTGTGGGTGATTTTAGTTACTTGTGGGTGCTTGTAGGTACTTGTGGGTGATTGTAGTTACTTGTGGGTGCTTGTAGGTACTTGTGGGTGATTGTAGGTACTTGTGGGTACTTGCCCCGGGTACTTGTGGGTGCTTGTAGGTACTTGTGGGTGCTTGTAGGTACTTGTGGGTACTTGTGGGTGCTTGTAGGTACTTGTGGGTACTTGTGGGTGCTTGTAGGTACTTGTGGGTACTTGTGGGTGCTTGTAGGTACTTGTGGGTGCTTGTGGGTACTTGCCCCGGGTGCTTGCCCAGGGTACTTGTGGGTGTTTGTAGGTACTTGTGGGTGACTGTAGGTACTTGTAGGTACTTGTGGGTGCTTGTAGGTACTTGTGGGTGCTTGTAGGTGCTTGTGGGTGTTTATAGGTACTTGTGGGTGCTTGTGGGTGTTTATAGGTACTTGTGGGTACTTGTGGGTGCTTGTAGGTACTTGTGGGTGCTTGTAGGTACTTGTGGGTGCTTGTAGGTACTTGTGGGTACTAGTAGGTACTTGTGGGTACTTGTAGGTACTTGTGGGTACTAGTAGGTACTTGTGGGTACTTGTAGGTACTTGTGGGTACTTGTAGGTACTTGTGGGTACTTGTAGGTACTTGTGGGTACTTGTAGGTACTTGTGGGTACTTGTAGGTACTTGTGGGTACTTGTAGGTACTTGTGGGTACTTGTAGGTACTTGTGGGTACTAGTAGGTACTTGTAGATACTTGTGGGTGCTTGTAGATACTTGTGGGTGCTTGTAGGTACTTGTGGGTGCTTGTAGGTACTTGTGGGTACCTGTGGGTGCTTGTAGGTACTTGTGGGTGCTTGTAGGTGTTTGTAGGTGCTTGTCGGTGTTTGTAGGTGCTTGTCGGTGTTTGTAGGTACTTGTGGGTGTTTGTAGGTGCTTGTCGGTGTTTGTAGGTACTTGTGGGTACTTGTGGGTGCTTGTGGATACTTGTGGGTGCTTGTGGGTACTTGTAGGTACTTGTGGATACTTGTAGGTACTTGTGGGTACTTGTAGGTACTTGTGGGTACTTGTAGGTACTTGTGGGTACTTGTGAGTGCTTGTAGGTACTTGTGAGTGCTTGTAGGTACTTGTGAGTGCTTGTAGGTACTTGTGAGTGCTTGTAGGTACTTGTGAGTGCTTGTAGGTACTTGTGAGTGCTTGTAGGTACTTGTGAGTGCTTGTAGGTACTTGTGGGTGCTTGTAGGTACTTGTGGGTGCTTGTCGGTGTTTGTAGGTGCTTGTCGGTGTTTGTAGGTACTTGTGGGTGCTTGTCGGTGTTTGTAGGTACTTGTGGGTGCTTGTAGGTACTTGTGGGTGCTTGTGGATACTTGTAGGTACTTGTGGATACTTGTAGGTACTTGTGGATACTTGTAGGTACTTGTGGGTACTTGTAGGTACTTGTGGGTGCTTGTGGGTACTTGTGGGTGCTTGTGGGTACTTGTGGGTGATTGTGGGTACTTGTGGGTGATTGTAGGTACTTTTGGGTGATTGTAGTTACTTGTGGGTGCTTGTAGGTACTTGTGGGTGATTGTAGTTACTTGTGGGTGCTTGTAGGTACTTGTGGGTGATTGTAGTTACTTGTGGGTGCTTGTAGGTACTTGTGGGTGATTGTAGGTACTTGTGGGTACTTGCCCCGGGTACTTGTGGGTGCTTGTAGGTACTTGTGGGTGATTGTAGGTACTTGTGGGTACTTGCCCCGGGTACTTGTGGGTGCTTGTAGGTACTTGTGGGTGATTGTAGGTACTTGTGGGTACTTGCCCCGGGTACTTGTGGGTGATTGTAGGTACTTGTGGGCACTTGCCCCGGGTGCTTGTGGGTGATTGTAGGTACTTGTGGGTACTTGCGGGTGTTTGTAGGTACTTGTAAGTGCTTGTAGGTACTTGTGGGTGCTTGTAGGTACTTTTGGGTGCTTGTCGGTACTTGCCCCGGGTACTTGTGGGTGTTTGTAGGTACTTGAGGGATTATTTAGTGGTTCCAAGCAATCATTTTAGCACTGTTAAAAGCAACGCGTCGAGGGGCTATTCACTAATGAAGATTTTCTTTCATTGGTGATTTTTATTGATGCTTTTAAATGTGATAAGGATTTATTGATGATTTAAAATGGATGGGGATTAAGGGTAACTAATACCTATTCCAAAGATAGAACGTCCTCGATAGATGGAGCCTTACAAACGATGGGGCTCTAATTTGGCCGGGGCCATCTTGTTAAACTTTCATAAATAAAGTACAACATTATATGCTTATGAAAATCAATGTTATTGGACATAAGTTAAATGTAATTAACTCTAATTAAGTACTTCTTTAAGCAATTAGAAAAAGTGATCAACCCCAAATGTATGACGGTAAAGCAAAAATAAAATTATTCAAATTTTAATTACATTAAGACTGAAGTGACAGATATTATAAAAAAACGTCTTGGTTTAGACCAAGGCCGAAAAAACAAACGATATGTGTGAGGTTTATCATTTGACTGAAGTTTCAGATATTGCAATTGTTTTAGTTATTTTTATCCATTTAATCCTTAATCAATATTAAATTCAATCAACTGATTTTACTGTTAATCGATCCATTCCCTCTAAATTAATTTAAAAATTACATATCTACGCTTTTTCAAGAACAATTACATTTTCCGAAAACATTTTATCATGAAATTAATTATTTTGAAGGGATTTCGTGTCGACGATTAATAACTTGAAAGCACCTTGACGGACATAGTTTTAATTAAGGCTGGCTTGACAAATTTTGAAGTTTGCACCAAAAAAGTTTAAATCTGTAGTAAGTTTCTGAGAAGACTGATGTTCAAGAAATTATGATAAATAACTTATTCCGGACTTGCCCGCCAACCTTAATAACCTAAAACTATAAAACATTCGTGTACATGAATGATTACGGTTGTGGCTTGACACTCGCTAGCGCCTGAAGGACCGATCACTCAGTGTAATCGGTGTTCATTTGTAAGTGAGTGGACCATTTTGGAAATTACATACAGATAATTAAAACACAGCCACCATTGAGGTCTTCTCTCTCTCTTGCCTAGAAGCCCCGCTATAGGCGGTGAGAGTTGACTAGCCTCTTGCCTGTAGTGAACTTTGGCACAGTCTGGCAGTGACCCTTGGTGTGAGGGAGAATACCCCAATGGTGGCCTCGCCCCTGTGTGTTTTTCGAAATGGTCTTTATGCGTACTAAAATGATTACACGTAATACGTAACCGGTGTACAAGTAGCGCCAACAATGTAGAAACGACGTTTCAAATAAAGACTGAATTATGACCAAGAAATTCTAAAGCACGGAGAGGGAAATTGCAGTGCAATCTTTTCTTCATAGAGGCGACAATAGAAATGTAGCATTTCGATTAACGAAATTAAATGTATAAATTCATGCAACACCCTTGTTTGGCATCCACTATTAAATATTTACATTTTCCTTTCGAATTATGTCAAAGTTCACCTGCTCTTTTTTGAAAGTCAATAGAATATTTCAAATATTCAATATTGACCCCTTAACACGTACTCCATTCAAAATAATTAATTTCATGATAAAATGTTTTCGGAAAATGTAATTGTTCTTGAAAAAGCGTAGATATGTAATTTTTCAATTAATTTAGAGGGAATGGATCGATTAACAGTAAAATCAGTTGATTGAATTTAATATTGATTAAGGATTAAATGGATAAAAATAACTAAAACAATTGCAATATCTGAAACTTCAGTCAAATGATAAACCTCACACATATCGTTTGTTTTTTCGGCCTTGGTCTAAACCAAGACGTTTTTTTATATTTTAGTATTGGCATTCGCAATAAAATCTTTCTATTAACGTTTGATTACTCAAATAATCCTAATAATAAATTTTACGAAGCACAAGCACTTTCTAAGGTTCTTTTCACTTTTCAGTAACAAATTTTGACAATGAAAAATTATCATTTCAAGTTTAAATTTGCCTAAAAATGATAATGATAATTTATTTAATTAACTCTTAATTGGATTCTTTTCAGTTACATATTTGCCAAGACAAAATATCGTTTCAAGTTTAAATTTACCTATAAACGTTAATGATAATTTATTTAATAACTTCTTAATTTTAACTAATAAGAGTAATCAATTACTAATCATCACTTATGATCACTAACTTTAAGAAAAAAAGTTCAATATTATTTTTATAAACGTAATCAAAATAAGCATTGTTAACATGATAATTCAAAACCTAATACTACAACTTCACATTAAGTAATGAGTTTAGAAATAAATGTACATGTTTCTCTCACCAGAAGGAAAACCATTATCTAGACGTCAAGAAACAATATCAATATCATCATCCCATTCGTAAACGCAACAGTTATGAACCAAATTTCAAAATTTGCAAAAAAAATATCTTCGAACTCATTTCCTTGCTGATTGCAGACGCTTTTCTATGCCTAGCAGCCTACCGGCGTTTCCCTACTGTAGCGTCATCTACGTACACTACTATTTTAGCAATTTGGAAGAAATAATTATTCATTGTTAACTATCTATTAAATTTAGTTTTTTAATTGTAAATTTTATGTATGAGCAAAACAGTTTAAAATTACTTTGGCGTATGTATTAAAATTAGGCCGACATGATGGCGCTAAATAGAGCCTAGATCTGACTTAGATAACCAGCCTTCATTCCGACTCTCAGAGCATTCCACCCCCATTTTTCCTTATAACTACACCCCCAGTTCAAAGAATTCGATTTACATGTATAAGCGCGACTTTTGAAGAAAATTCGAAGGGACCGAAAATTTACATTAAGTTTTATGGGAGGAGGTAGGTATTTTTGCCAGATCCTTTCTTTGACCTATTGATTCAAATGACCTTAAATTGTAGTGAGACGTGTGTTTCAATGTGTTTTAATATACTAAGAAAGATTAAAGCTTTTTTGTGTAAAAATTATTTCCAAGGCCAAACTGATGATATCTTCGGATCTACTGATCCAAATGTCCTGAAATTTCACCCTGAGGTGTGTTAAAATTTATTCTATTATATTAAATAGGATAAATATTTGAATAAAAATGAATTTCTAATGTAAAAATTGTAAATTCAGTATTTCTAATGTGAAAATTGTAAATTCAGTATTTAATCCACAATTCAGTACTTACAACCATTTTCCAAGAAAGAAACCCATCCCCATCCTTGTCCAAAACAGGCCTTTTAGAGAGTAATAGATTATAAAACCAAGACCTCTTGAACCAATATTATTAGATTTGTAAACGTGCCGAGGGGCAGGTCTCGCGAAACCCGATCAGTTGAATAACACATATAATGAGAACGTTCTGCGTTTGTTACCAAATGATACTGATAAAAAATTATTGCATTAAAATGTAAGGTCTCCCTCGCAAGAAGCTTCAGAATGTCATCGAAAAAGTAGAGTACCGCTGAGAGGAAGGTTTTTTCTTCTCGGACCTGCTTGACAACTACGTATAATTTAAACTATATCTCAAGTAAATCCTGGTTTTTTTACCAACAGTAACTGATATTGTGATACTTTTCCCCCACCCTTTCAGTTAGTTTCTTAATCATGATTTTTCTACTCTTCATTGTTTTTCAAAATATGTAATATTTCCAATAAATACAGTTTTGAACTAAAATTGTGTTAACATAGTAACGTTTACTTGGTAGAAACACAAGGGCTTTTCTGAACTTTCCCATTTAGATGTGTTGTAAGCTTTATGGCCTGTAATTTGGTTTAGTTACAGGATTTTTAGTGCCATGTGTAAGCGATATGTTTAATCTTGGAAAGGGCCTGAAAGTACTAAATTTATCATTTTGACAAAACTAATTAATTTGAAAGTTTTTAACCATTTTTAGATATAATAGATAGTGGCACATCTCTCATTAAAGTTTCATTATATTTGGAACATTAGACCTAAATATATTGTGGATTGAATACTGAATTTACAATTTTGGCATTGGATATATTATTTATCAACAAGAGGAAAAAAATGATACTTGAACTTCATATCACATTATTTGTGTTTTTGCTTTTGCGCTTCGAGTTGCAAAACTATTGGCCTGACCCTTGCTGGCAGGCTGGCTGGGTGCCTTTCCGCCCTTTTTCGCGCGCGGAATTAGATTTAAATTTATTAATAGCATTTAGAACCATACTTATGTGGCTTTGCAACGTCAACGTATTTTATTTATTTAAGAAACTATTAAGATTAGTCATGGTAAGTAATTGACTACACTTATTATAAGTTAAAACAACAGATAATTAAATAAATTATTAAGAACGCTTACAGGCAAATTTAAACTTCAAATAATAATTTTGGTTTGTCAAAAATTGTATGTGAAAAGAACCTTACAAACTGCCTGGTCCAATTTATTATAAAGGGTTATTTGAGTAATCAGACGTTAATAGAACGATTTTGTTGCAAATACTAATGCTTATAATTTAATCTACAAATTATCATGTTTGTTTATAAAAAATTGTAACTGAAAATAACCGTTGAAACTGCTTTGTCGAAACTATCATTGAGTTTATCAA